>NC_056744.1:750058961-750123961 GCF_019279795.1 Protopterus annectens
CCCGTCTTTTGCATTTATGATGAAGGAGAAGGGTACAAACCTTTGGGTTGGTGGGAATACGAGCATTTTGTTTTTTTTGGGATTAAGTAGCAGGTGACACTTGGAGAGCCAGTTTTCTATGGCAGTGAATGTAGACTGGATATCCTTCTTTAGATCAGTGGGAGATACGGCTGAGCAGATCAGAGTGGAGTCATCAGCGTATTGGATACAGCTGATGTTTGGTATGATAGTAGGTGGGTCATTAATAAAGATGGAAAACAGTAGTGGTCCTAATATGGTGCCTTGTGGTACTCCAGTAGTGTTTGGTAATATATTAGAAAGCTTATTCTGCCAGAGGACAGCCTGTTGTCTGTTATTAAGATAGGATGTAAACCAAAGAAGGGCTTTGGGGTCTAGGCAGAGGGTTTGCAGAGTCCTAATCATAAGATGATGATCGACCTTATCAAATGCCTTGGAAAGATCCAAGAAGAGGGCAGACGAAGTGCGATTATTGTTACGGTTATTATTAATGGTGTTAGTGAAGGACAATAGGGCTGTGGTAGTACTATGATGTGGGCGAAAGCCATGCTGTGTATCAGCCATAAGGTGATTCTGGGTTAGGTGTTGCATGAATTGTTTATGTATATGTATAGATATATATATATATATATATATATATATATATATATATATATATATATATATATATATATATATATATATATATATATATATATATATATATCCTTGTTATGTATACACATGACTGCTGCATATACCTTCCCGAATGTATCACACCATATTATCTGATATGTGTATATTTAGATACAACATACTTGATTCACCACTAATATCACTAACAAGTACTACACAATTGTAGAAGTCAAAGCAGTTGTTCACTACTATTCAGTATGTATACTGACAGATATATTGGAAAAAACATCAAAAGTCTTTCAGCTGTGATGGCTTAGTGGTTAAGTGCTGTTACTATAGTGTACAGCATCCTTGCTTCAACACCTGCAAGTGCTGTTAATTTTGTTGCTAGGCAGAACAAAGGCTGTTGGATACAGAGTGGTTAAGGCAATTATGAACAGCTTGAGCACATTCCTGTCTGATAAAATAGCAGGGTAATGACATTTTTAATAAGTGTATTTAATTCCATGTACATAGCATGTGTCTATGTGCTATCACTACAGTAGCAAGGGGTGTGAGTCTACACTCTGGGACACCTGAGTATATGTGGCTTGCACAACACTTTTTTCCATTTGAATGTGTTACATACATGGGTACTATCCCAGGTTATATGCAGTCACACTGGCATGTAGTGTATCATTACCTTACTACTGGTGACAGTGTTTTCCCAAGTAAGAGTAGATTGCAGATTCTAGTACTGTAACCAAACACCCTTGCATGCAAAGATGGACTTGAGTCCTCACTATCATATTCTTGGTGTGTGAGCTGTGTGTCTTTAAGTATTTCCTACTGGATATTGACTGAAGAATGCTGTGTGTATAGGACATGTCATTGAGGGCTGCTGTCATGTAGTAATGGCATACCTATCGGTGTCAGACGTCTATCTGTCAACACAGTCATCCTAATGCATAACCAGTTGGCTAGCTGATGTCTGTCTGTCCTCTGTACAGATGTGCAGATGTCAGGTTTCCATCTTGACTGCTTACAGGCAGTCTATGCTTGAGTGACACTGACATGTCTGCCCAGCTGTGTTATGAATGCCACAGCTAGGAATCCCCACCCTGTATGCACTACATGCCATGGATACCTCAACTATACTATCACAGTCAACAGAACATGCTTGGGTACAGGTCTCCAAAACAGACACTGACCATGTTATGTAATACATGTTGCATACATGTCAACTGGAGCACCTCACTAGCCCTATGCAAGAAGCAACCAGATGATTGGATGTTGCATTTAACTCTCACTCTGAGGATCACTCCTGTGGCATCAGTTGATAGTTGGCACACTGGCAAATGGCAGGTGACATGATACCACTGTACACACATCCCCTACTTTTCCCATCTCTCCGTGGACAATATCCTGGTACACACCTATGAACACCTGCACCTATGGACCCCAGTACTGACAAATGTGTCAGTATGCATTACTGAGAATAACAGTGTCTGTGTGTTTGTAGACCTGTATTTGATAAGACCCTGAGGCCCTTCACACCCACCACACCTCTCATTGCCATAGTTAGATATGGCTGCTGCTGTAATGGACATTACATGTACCTTGTTACACTCTTCATCCTATGGGGTACCTGAAGCTTGCAGTACCAGTACAACACTGTTGTACAAATGGGTTGATAGGCATGGTTTACCCTCTGAGTTCTGACAAGTGTGTGTATGCGTGAAAGTGTGTATATTTATAGGATACAGCATTCTGAGGCCTCATTCTCATAACGCAATGCACCTTGCCACACAGTATAAGAGACAGTGATGTTGCTGGCTGTAGGAGAGCCATGACAATGCATCACCCTACTATCCCTGTGGCATGTGCAATAGATGCATATCCCTGTAGTAGCACTCTCAAGATAGACAAGGGGTTGCATTGCAGTCCTGGTCAATGTGTGATGGTGGGTATGTCAGAGTATTATCATGGGTTTCAGTGAGTACAATATCCAATGTGAGTTGTGGGTGCTGGGTGTACTTTCTTTACACCATGGTACCCCTAGTACATGTCCCAAGGCCACAGTATGAGTAGCACTGTCGCCATCAATCAAAAAGGTAACTGACTACACTATCCAGCCCAGTGATGCATGTGCTGTGTGCAACTTATCTGTAACAGAATGGACACACTGAGAAGGTAGTTAGCACTGATAAGCCCAGGTCTCTCAGATGTGTGTATGACTGTTATGTGTTTGTCAATGTGTATATGACAGTATGTCACACTATGTATTGTTCATAAATAACCAGTACTTCCCCGATTACCATACTGTACAGGGCCTGGTGATGTTCTCCGATTAACATGTAACCTGGAACACACATCATCCTAAAAGCTGTGTGGTGTGTGCTATTAAGGCCACACACATCAGTAGCACTACGTACCTAGGTAGGGGTCTAGTCCCAGTGTTGCCAAGTAAGAGTGTGTGTGTATGTGAATGGATGTACTTCAGTTTGTAGAATATACATGTCCCAGGAGGTCATCTGTCAGAGAACTGCCTGGCAAATGCTAACATTTCACATGTATCATCCTGTGGAAATTCATTCCATCACAACTAGTAGTAGATGTGTAAATTCCCTCTTCTCCACTGTATAGCTTTACAGCGATATTGGGGTTGGTATATATAGCTTGGTGTGGATCTTGTGGACACAGCCACCATCATTGCAGTTATTGTTGAGTGTATCCCCCGCTTAGTTGGCTGTAATACTGTACAATTCATGTTAACAGGTTAAGTAGTTGTCAGTCACACTATCTGTGGTTCTACACCATCCTACACTGTCCAAAGGATGGGGCTGTGCCACCCACACCAGCACACCTATGTTTACCAAGTTGAGGATTGCACTACATTGGGGAAGGGGACATATACTCTGCCATTTCCATCGTCAATGACATTAAACTAGCAGACTGATTACTTCCCAATATATTGTTGTGCCTATTCTGTCTTGGTGGAATTACGTAGGCTAAAATGGGTTCCTTGCAAAAGTACATACATCCATGTGTGCATTATTCTCTGTGTATTGCATCAACACCAAAGCCTCTGTGTGTGTTATACACAAATATGTGTGTACCACCAAGTACACTTACCATTTTCCACTATAGAAGGGCTGCTGACATTAGCCACCATGTGCTCACCTGTGTACACCACCAGACCTATCAGCCATGTGGCACATGCAGCAACTGTTATACAGACCTATAACATGTGTTCAACTGTACTCAGGATATGGCACAGTCAAGGTGTCACCACAGTGCCATACCCCTTATAGGAAACAACAGCAGACCAACATCTTGCTGACACATGGACAACTACAACACAAATGGAATACATTATGGAGACCACAATCACTCAGTGTTAACAGCTATAATGCATCATGGCTGGACAGCTACACATCCTGACATGTAAGTATTAAACTTTAGTGCTGAAAACATGTTACACAGCATTACACTGGTACACCATAGTACAGTCACCCTGTGCATCAGAACCATATTAGCCTGTCCCTGCATCAATGTTATGGATTACAGGGATGAGGCACAGATAATCATCATATGCACAGGGTGTGTTGTTGGTTTTCCAGAGACCTAGGCTGAGCCATTCGTTTGACATTGTGTGTGTGTGTATGTGTGTGTGTGTGTGTGTGTGTGTGTGTGTGTGTGTGTGTGTGTGTGTGTGTGTGTGTGTGTGTGTGTTGGGCTGAAGCGATGTGGTGTGTGTAGGTATGGGGTTGTCCTAGCTGTGTTGGTGATGTGTGTGTATGCATGCACACAGTTCTGCCATGTGGCTGCCCTATACAGGGGTTTGTTGGACAGCTGCAGACCATACCTGGCAGTGTGTATGCAGTTCACTGTCTTGCAGCCACGGACACGAGAACTGTGCTTGCTGGGAGTTCCACGGACACCACCAGGTACAAGCCACAATATCGTACTCTCCCCTGATGATGACATATGTTCACTGCATGCAGGTCCCTCTTGGGACTGGCGAGGGCCATGTGCATGTGGCCTGCTGTGTTGTTGTGTGGACAGCACTTCCCCTTGCAGTGCTGGGACTGGTACTGCCACTACTGGAGCCACTCTGACTTCTTGCATATCCACGTCGACCTCCAGCTGTTGGTGTTGTTGACGTACATTCACATGGCTGTCGCACTACTCCCACCATATGCTCAAGCACAGACATTCCATGGTTGAGGATTCCCACCATCTCACCCAACCGTCTATCCATGACCTCTGCAGAATAACAATGGGCACCTGCAAAATCACGGATGTTGTCAATAACAGCGGAATGAGTAGTCCTCTGCAGCCTCAGACCCTGTCTGGTATACCTTTCCATACATGCCTGCACCTCCATGATGGCCTGAAACATGCATCTGGTGACACCAGATGTGGCACTTCTGCCTGGGGCATGATGGCCAGCAGCCCTCCTATGACCACCCCTGTGCATCTGCCTGTGTGGTACCCCACCGGGCATCAAGCTATGGCTGCTGTGTCCAGACACATGTGCCATAGACACCACACTGTCCTCTCCCATGTCACCACCTGCCAACTGTCCCTCATCTATGGCCACTGGTGTTGGGGTATGTACAAGCAATGTGACTGTGTGCTGGGATGGGGTGGATAAAGGTGGGATGTCAAAAGATGGCACAGCTTCAGCCCTTGACAACCCTGCCTGTGTCTCAACCCACGTATCATCATTGTCAGTGTCTGTATGGACACTAACATCAGTTTGCCTGCAGGAGGGACCATGACCCACCTCACCACCTCTGAGGGGAAAACAAGAAGTGCACTTTAAGACCTGTACATCATTGCTTAACTGTACACACACACACACACACACACACACACACACACACACACACACACATACTTACAGGTGAGGTTGCACAAAGATATTACACACAGACCTCTCATTACCCATCTGTCAACATGCATGACATATGGCACTCAACAGCATGCAGTGCAGCCATAGTTAATCCCTGTTACCAACATTATACATCTCTGTGATGCATGGGTTGTGTTAGTAGGTAATGACCCTTTCCCTGGAACTCACTGCACCCATGTACACAGTATTGCTGTGCACCTGTTCAGCACCCTGGCATGTACTGTGCAAAGGTGTACACGCCATTTCTGAATGTGTATATGTGTGTCAGTTATGTTTGCTCTGCTGCTCACAGCCCTAATATGTTTGTCCGACACATACCTGGGATGATATGTGGACAGATGTCATTAGTGAATGCCTGATGTCTGATTTGCAGATCTCATCATCAGCGGTGCATGTATGGCCAATAAAATAAAATTACACTGACAACCTTCAAACCTTACTGTGGCTATGAGGAGTGTTCACACCCTTATTGACATGGCACCCTCTTCCCTGATATGCCATGGGGCCACATTACTGCATATGTTAACATTACATGAACCTGATATGTGACATATGACCTGTGCAATCAAATGCAGTATCAAACAAATGTGTTAGTTGTGCAGATGCTAATTGAGATGCATACAGTTTGTGGGTGCCCTTAACATGATGGTTTGTTGCACCAACTGTTAAGTGTATTACAGCAGTCACTATTCCTGGAAGGGGTATACTAGCATGGGCCATCCTCTGCCTTTTTTGCAGATGCTTGACAGCTATGGGCTACACATGAGTGCCATTTTGCAGTGTCCCAAATTCAGAACACCATGTGTACTGGCCTAGTCCCTGCTAATGAATGGCAAACATGCAGGTGTACACTGGCACCAGCAATGTACAGATGGGGATGGTGGGCCTGAGGTGAGGTGTGGTGTTGCTTGTGCAGTACATGCATCTTAATTGATATCGTCTGTATGTTTCCAACTTGGTCTTGGTACACTATTACATATTGCAACACATGCCTTTGGGGGACTTTTGATGTTATGCATATGCTACCTGTAGAGAGCCCTGGCTGATGTTTCCTGTGGAACAACTGTCCCATCTGATTACCCTAACCCATGGGCCACACTTATGCAGATTCCAGGCGATTGTCAACACAGGTAGTGCACAGCCAGTACTTGCTAGACATTCCTGCAACTCCCTCAGTGTTGCAGAATGTTACTAGGCAGCCTGCATGACCAGTTTGCAACATGTGTCATCCTCTGTCTTGGATGGCCATCTGTTTATTTTCTACATTAATCTTGTCCCATATATCCTCACCACATACATGACTGCACTGTTTGCCATGGTGTATGCTATGGTGAGGTAAGGCTACATGTCCCACTCCTGCATGCTACCTGTTGGGTATGGGATCTATTCCATGGCTTGCAAGATGTGTGCAAGCCATGGCTGCCTCTGTTGCAAGTGAGTGAGCACATTTGATGGACAAACATCTTGGACAGCAGACCATTTCTTGGTGTGGCATTGAGGACCTGTACTTGCTGGAAAGCACATACTCATGAAGAGTGAATGCTGTCAGTACCTCAAAAGCTGCTTCCACAATATATTATTTGGAGTGCATGCACACATATGCTTCCAGTGTTTGTTAAGGTATGTATTCCCCATATTTGCTGTCCTAACATAGGATTCCATATTACACATTCATTGCACATGTTAGGACCACATTACAGGTTGTAAGGGGTGTGGAATGTGGTATTGTGATATGCCGTTGTGTAGATCTGTAACAGTTGTCATTGTAATAGTGGTATATACACTGTTGTAGCACTGTATAAGGGTGATGTTAAAGACATGTTCCTACTGTAGGCCATTTGTCCCACCATTATGTTTATCTCTGTGCACACATCTTGCAATGACAGTTTTTAGTTATATTGCAGGACTCTTACATACCCTTCAGATATGCCACCATGGTGACCACTGTGATGCAGTGCAGTTAACAGCAACAATAAGTGAACATGTACAGCATGCGTTATGGATAGGTGTGCTAAATGTGTGCATGGCTAATACCATGGCCATAACATGGCCGGTGTATTGGCAAACCTAAACAAACAACACCATACTCACCAGCTACAGGACCTACATACTTGTGTGAGAGATGTGATGTCAGTAGCCACTCCTGTGTCATTGGTACAAGGAGGGAGCAGCATTGCAGTACATCAACAGTACAAACCCACAATACTACATATTATGCACATCTGTTTATTACTAGAACTCAGTAACAGACCATATATATTTTATCTCACATATGCCTGATTATACTCTACAGATGCAGATGGATAAGCAACAGTGGTCTACTGATGTGCCCTGGGGCCTTGCCTGCATGCTCCTTGTCCATTGTGTGGGTAGCACCCACTTCCACAATGCTATCCATAGGGTCTTGTGTTTGCAGGCGGGCAGTTGTCCTGAGGCTAATGAGGAGCTCCCCAGCATGTGTCGGGAGGGCTGGATGGCATGACCCCCCCTGTGGCTAGCTGGTCCCTCCTAACCACAGAAGCACACTGATGGGAATGGCGGAGTAGGTCAGTTGAACGATGTCAGACCTGCTCATAACTGTGGTTATGCAGGCCGACATTGTTTACCCTGTGGACAAGCCCATTTGACAAGGCAGTCCTCTCCTGCAGATCATGGGCTGCTCAGCCAAACAGGGTGTGGTAGTGCTGCACAAGGTGGTGTATAATAACCTCATTCTCCTGGGGGCAATAGACCGGCAAGCACTCCCTTGACATGGTGCCTGAAAGACATAAAGAGGAAGAAAGGTCTTAGGACCTCATACTGCAATGATATAATAGTTGTTAATTCACATCTCTGTCTCCCCACACTGTATCTGCAACAATAATCTGAACACACAACTCAACGGCTATGTTTGCAGCAAACCTACTGTTGTGACATTTATCGTATTGTACAACAAATTGTGCAATGTGTTTCTAGTCATGTTCCATGTTGAAACACAGTCATTGGTGGCCTGTTTTGAACAATGTCACCTGCATGCCATTGTAAGGGCCACTATGGTTCCATATATATATGTGCTCTCTTTGCTATGTGACTGCTCCAAACTGGTGTTTTGTGTTACTGGGGATATCTATGCATGCTGTTAGACATAATCCTGAAACATATGTTCTATAACTGTGACACAATAGCATGTTTGGGAAGACAATTCCCAGCAGAACCACCTCTCCCACCTCATCTGGCCATGTTACCAGACCACAGCACATCTGGGACCCACCCAGGGACCTTATTATCTGCTGGTCCTGCACTACCTTCAGGTGGAACCACCCCAGGGGATGGTGTTTGTCCCGCGTGGGAGCACACACAGACAGGATCCTGTCACCTGAAGACAGGTCCAGGGTTTGGTGCATAGGGAGCTCCTCAGAGACTTGGGGGATGTGCAACACCACCTTGAGGCCCTCTGTACACAATTACAGGGTCTACATGCTCCTCCTGCTTAACCCCCAGCCCAGACACATTCAGGGCCATGAAGGTGCAATTGTGATTGCCCATGGGTGGGGACCTTGGTCCCATTGTTTCCATCTGGGGGCTCATGGGCTTCCACATTCCAAACCCCATTCCCCGTCTAAGTGGTTTACACACTACATATGTCATATACCGCCCCTGTATGCTGTCTTGTCTGTCTTCCAACCCAACCTACCTCCCCAAATATACATACTATTGTTCCCCAACATACCAATCTCTTGCACCCGCTTACTACTGTATATATATATATATATATATATATATATGTGTGTGTGTGTGTGTGTGTGTGTGTGTGTGTGTGTGTGTGTGTGTGTAAATATGTGTGATGTTTTCTCACACATATAGTGCAGCACTATCATTCAACAGTAGGGGAAATATATATATATATATATATATATATATATATATATATATATATATATATATATATATATATATATATATATAGATATAGATGTGTGTGTGTGTGTGTGTGTGTGTGTGTGTGTGTGTGTGTGTGTCTGTGTGTCTGTAGACATACATGTATATATATATATATATATATATATATATATATATATATATATATATATATATATGGGGTGCAATCAAACATCAGGTCCACACTCTCTAAATCTCCTTCCTCCACCACTGCACCGTTTTGCCTTGCTACAAAACAGACAGGTGTCACATGTGGACACAGCCTAACATTGGGGGTATATATATGGACAGATTGCAGGTAAGCCTATTGCACACCTATGGCATTTGTGCATGATACATTTCACATTAACATGACTGTCCTGCAGGTGGTAGGGTCTGAAACTCATGTGTCTATCATAATGTCATTACTTCCACCAGCAGCTATTTGCCACACTAATATGCATGTCTTGAGGTACAGAACACATACTATGATGGCTTACATCTTGTCATTCAGTGCTGATCTACACAGTTGACAGGTATGGCCCACTGCCCATATAGCCAGACGCTATGTCCATAGTAGCTGTTCAGCAGGACATCATTACAACAACTCTTGATGGCACATATAAATATTTCCACATCATCTATCCCATTATTACAGACCAGGTACTACATTCAATTACATGCATATATGTTTCACATACCTATTGTAGTATTGTCCTCTCTTCTAGGTACACTTTTATGTGTCCCCTGTGTTATATAGGTTTGGTTTGTAGTTTTAGTTGATTTAGATATTTTATTATGTTTTTCCTGTTTCTCTCTCTCTCTCTCCACTACAGTGATTGAGCTGCTTTGCATAGGTTGCAGCATGGATTTTGTAGGTGATGCTCATGATCAGGTAATGACCACTGCACCAATCAGTGTTCACCACTTGCTAATTGCATGCAGCCAGCTGTGTAGTACTTCCAATTACCACTGTCATGGCAACCCACTAGTATAAATTACTACATCATATGGGCATTGTCACTTTCCATTTCCTGTATGGAAGACATCCTTCCTGTGTGTGGGCAGCAGAGTTATAGACAGCAGGTAGCAATATCTCTTACAACATGACTTGCAGACACAGGACAACTACATATTTGTATAAGGTTCCAGACCTATGGAGAGTGTGAGTATTGTTATTATATGCATTGTATACTGCTAGTTTTACAGGGTTTGTGTGTACATGCTAGTTTAGCATGGAATGCAGTCTGCATAGCTCCAAATTGTGGGCCTATCCACATGATGGCCAGAGGATTGGCTATTATGTTTTGTCTATTCACCACACGTCTTGTCTTTAATATATTAGTGGCATTCTGTCTGTTGAGTGCTGTCAGTACATGGCTATATCCTTTTGTGTTTCTGACTTCATATTCCTGAGTAAGGGTATGTTGCAACCAATCCTGTAACACCAGCAAATGTCACAGTGTATAACAACAATATTGCAAATATGGCCCTGCGTTCCAGCCTCTGTCCTCGACCTATATACCAGGCTTTGTCCATATGTCATGCAGTAAGAAGTTGTTAAGTAGTGACCTATCATTATGTAGTGCTGGCTTTCCTGCCATCATTCCAGTGATGTTGTGGACTCCCACACATATTGTGGTGTAGGGTCCATATATATGTGGGCTACAGCTGGACAAAACATGTGTGACCTTGTACAGTTCAGAGGTCAGCGTATCTAAGACTGTTATATGCCCTTGTAAGTCATTCTATGAGGGAGAGGTATGCACCATTTATAACCTAGGCTGTTACAACCTGTGGGGGATATCAGTAGTAAGACACATGATGGTATATGGCTGTACATTTTCATACATTTCACCATGGGAACAGTGGTGGGCTAGTGCTTACTGTCTTACAGACAGCTCTGTTTGTCAGTGTGATAGTGCTATTTTAAGTTAAGCATTGTTATGTAACAGGTACATTTTCATTGTGACAACTTAATTCTTTTCCCCCTAGGGGTTGAGTACAGAGTGTAATTGGAGGCTGCTGAATTACAACTGTAATTAATTAGTGTTGATTGATTCTTATCTTCCAGGCCAGTGTTTCTTTACTGTTGTACTACTTGAAGACCTTGGCCTGGACAGCAACATATGTTATGCTTTCAGATAACTGTATCATATGTTTTGCTTGAGAGTTGCATTACTCAGTTATTATGTATTTCAAACACCTAACTGCTATATGAAATGGCATATACAACTGAAATAGTACACAAATAAACATGTATATGTATGCAAACCTGTGTGTGTTGTCATATCCTTTGACTTCTCTGTGGGTATATGTTTCATGCAATAATTGTCTTTTGTATGAGAGAATAAAACACTGGCCATTTTAAAAGTTGGCAACTGTAGGAATACTGGCTGTTCAATATGCTGTGCCCCCTCTAAATATGTATCTTCTTATCCATATCTATACATAGTAATATATGTATATGTGTATGTATGTGTATATACATATATATCTCTATATATGTGTGTATGTATATATATATATATATATATATATATATATATATGTGTGTGTGTGTGTGTGTGTGTGTGTATGAATCATTAGAATGTTTACTGCTTCCACATTGTACATGCCCTGTAGTAGACTGTTCTGCATGATATATTATTGATATCATTCTGACATCATACAGCTGAGATGGATTACTGTTTACTTGTTGTGGCTATGTTGTGTAGGGTACTGGGTATGAGCTTGCAAGTGTTGGTTATTGTGTTGCAAGGCAGATCTGTTTAGCTGTGGAGGAGGGGATGATATCGATAATTACAAGAGGTACTTAATTTGGGCCCCCTCACCCCCATTAACATTGCCTTTGGTCATATATTTATTTGTTGTGTTCTTTTATATATATATATATATATATATATACATATATATATATATATATATATATATATATATATATATATATGTATATATGTATATCTATATATATATATATATATATATATATATATATATATATCTATACCCCACTCTGCCACCAAACAAAAATCCCCAGAGGATATTGCTAAATCTTTTAACACCTTCTTCACTGAATCTATCCAATCTTTGGCTAGCCAGCTCACTCCCACCGGCTGCAATCCAAATACTGCCAATACCTATACCAATACATCCTTTACCTTCCAACCAGTGTCCACTCAACTCATTAAGGACCTACTTAGGAAGCTAAGACCCACCACTCTGGCTGCTGACCTTCTCCCAGCTGACTACCTACAAAAGGCTGCAGATGCAATTGCATACCCCATCACAATTCTAATTAGCCGAACCATATCAGAAGCCTCCATCTCCGCCATATGGAAAATCTCACACATCATACCTCTTCATAAGGGGGCAGTTCCACTGAGCTGTCTAACTACAGGCCCATATCTTTTTTGTCACCTCTAGCTAAAATTATGGAGTAGTGCGCTCATATTCAACTCATGAAATATCTCACACAGAACAAACTACTGTCCAACTCTCAACATGGCTTCAGGCCAAATCACAGCACTGCATCAGCCCCCCTCTCTTTTACTAACATTTTAAACCACAACTGTAACAATAACAAACTTACCTCTGCACTCTTCCTAGACCTCTCCAAGGCTTTGGACATGGGCAATCACACAATGCTAATGAACACCTTGAAGGCCTTCACATTAGACAATCAGGCACTCCAATGGTTTGATTCCTACCTACAAGGCAGGCAGCAAGCTGTCCTGTGGCAGGGTAAACTATCCTCATGCCTCCCCATCAGGCTAGGAGTCCCCTAGAGCTCAATACTTTGTCCCCTTCTTTTCTCCATCTTTATAGATGATCTTAGTGTAATCATACCAGAGGCTGCCTGCATTCAATATACAGACAACTCTACTTTGATTTGTTCTGCCACCAACTCAACAAATCTTTCCACAATAACCCACAACAGCTTTAACTTGGTTGAAAAATAGCTAATAAACCAATGTCTAATCCTAAATCCCAACAAAACTAAGTTACTCCTCTTCTCCCCTATGCATATGTCCACCCAGCCACTCTTCAGCATAACAGCTAGTGATGGAACCGTTATCTCTCCAGAAACTCAAACTAAACTCCTGGGTGTCACAATTGATAACAATCTTTGGTTCGACATGCACATCAATCAAACTATAAAAAACATCAATAAAAAAACCTGGCTCTCTCTATAGGATCAAATCATTCCTCAACCCACCTGCAAGAATTGCAATCGCCCACTCCCATCTACTATCTACCCTTCTCTAATCTTCTCCTCTTTTCTCTTACCTGAGCCAAACTGATCTCAATAAATTATCATCTTGTTACAGTCATAAAACCAGATTTGCTACTGGCACACCCTACCGAACCCACCACTGGCACAACCTAAATCTCCTAGGCTGGCTTGAACTACCTCATCTTCTACAACTCAATCAGCTCATAGTCACCCATAAAATCCTCCACCGGCCAGAAAATACCCCTGCCCTAAAAAACATGATCTGCCCTTACAGCAACAATCGACCACTCCGGTCCTCCACCAAACTCCTAGTTCAAACTGTAAAATCCAACCATGCTGCTGGTGACTCTCTCTTTGCTAACTCTGTCGGAAAGATATGGAACTCACTACCACCAGACCTGACCCTAGAACCTTCAGTAACTGTATTCAAAAACAAGATGAAATATTACCTTAAAATCACACTGGATATGTCCCTGTACCAACCTTAACTAGTGCCCTGTCCATCTCACATGCCTCTCCTCTATAAGTGTGCTCTTTTCAACCACCCCTTTCAATATCACAATGGTGAAAACCATAACTAAAACTATATAAAATATATTCTTAATCCTGAAGGTAATATGCTGTTACTACCTGTTTATGCATACTTGCATTGATATGTAAGCCTCAGGTGTTATGTGGTGTTGTATTGCTTTGTTCTGTAACCTATGTGTAAATGTAACCTGGGTGTAAATGCCATACACCAATTATTCTGACAATTGTATTGTGTACATCTACCTTTGAGCTTTTCTCCCCGGGCCTCTGCTGAAAATGGAATTTAATCCAGTTGGACCACCCCGGTTAACAAATGAAAAATAAATAATTATATATATATATATATATATATATATATATATATATATATATATATATATATATATGTGTGTGTGTGTGTGTGTGTGTGTGTATACATATATACATATACATACAGACATGTACATATATAAATACATTTCCCCTACTGTTGAACGACTGTGCTGGATGATATGTTTGAGAAAACATCAGATTTGCTTACATCTGACATGGCTTAGTGGGAAATCACTTTAGCTATAATGTATAGGGTCCTGCTTTTGAGACTTGCAAGGGCTGATTATTTTGTTGCTGGGCAGAACAGGGGCTGTTGGAGAGAGAGTGATTAAGGCTCTTTAAAACAGTTGTAAGCAGGTTTGCACAGGTTTGCATGGAGCTAAGCAATGCTTACGTGAGCTTAGCTTCACTTATGCCCACCTATAGCCGTTTAAGGCCGCTTAAACCCACGCTAATTTCAAATAAAGAAAAGGGAAAAAGGGAGATAGGAAAGTGGTGAAACTGGGGCAAGCAGGGGGACAAACAAGAGGAGAAACAATTAGGGATGTAGAGGACAGGAGAAAGAAAGGACCATAGCTCTACATTTCTTTGGCAGCAACAGCTGCTTTCAATGTGGGCAATTTAGAATTTGGAGCCTCACACCCTACAGGGAGGTGCGTGGGTATCATACAATATGGATGATTGGTATGGTTAGATTGTGTGCTGGGTATATGTCTCTGGGCAAAATGCAGAGCTATATATGGGATGTACTTTTTTTGTGGGACAGATGCCCTTTTTTTTAAGGTGAGAGTGGGATGTTAAGGAAGGATTATTGGTAAGTGTGGTGAGGGAGGTTTGGTAGGAGAGGTTGCATTTGCAGACAGACAAGACAGCAGACAGGAGCAGTGTATGACTCATGGGGGGTAAACACCTTGACGGGGAGGGTAAGTGAGAATCTGAAGCTCATGAGCCCCCCAGATGGTAGTAGTAGCACTGATGTCCCCGCCCAATTACAGTCACCATTACTCCTTCATAGCCCCAAAGATGGCTGTGCTGGGGGCTGGGCTGGAGGGGCTGCCTACCCCCCCTAGCTGCAACAGCCTGCCCTCCACCTGGTGCAGGTGGTCATCCAGCTCTGTCTGGAGGACACTGTGCACCATGCCACAGACCTATCCCAGGTGACAACGTCCTCACTGTGCCCACTTGCAGGAGGGGGTGATCCCCATCCCCTGCAGTGGTTCCACCCAAGGATGGTGCAGGACCAGCAGATGAGGGAGGTCTGGGTTGGGTCTCAGATGTGCTGGGACCTGGTGCTTTGGCCAGGTGGGCTGGGAGAGGTGGATCCACTGGGATCTGCCTTCCCATATGTACTATGGTGTGGAAATTAATTGGTTAGTCATGCACAGCTCATTACATTAGTCAAAATAGCATGCATGAATATTCCCATTATCCCAAAACAGTGCAATTATAACAGTGCCATAACAAACAGAACCTGTGCATATATGGAATGACATTCAGGGTTGCAACAGCATGCCAGTTAGTGGTATGTCAGGCAGGCAATAAGATGACCTTTATTACCTTTATTAGGTTTGAATATTAGTATGCATACAGTTTAAACAATGATAAACCAAATGGAACAATGGTCCCAACAGTAGAGGTTTGTTTAGAAACATACCCATGTTGGTTTCAGTGTGATGGTTGGATCATTTGAGTGGTGGGGAAGGGAACAGATTCAGTTGACAACTGCTATCAAGTATATTTGTCAGTACACTACTATTCACTACTCTACATTCTGACCACACTTACACTCTACCTGGGCCATGGGGCTGCTACAGCATGCCAACAGCTGTAGATATCAACAGAACAGCTGTACCCTTATTTTAGTTATACACATCAGACCGGTTTCTATACCAGTTATTTTACCTGTGGGCCTGTGCAGATGAACTGTGTGCTTATTACATTGCTGTTTCTACACATATTTCAAATTCACATATTAGTTGCAGGCCCTGGAGTGTGTGTTGTGTCTTTCACATACATCTACTGTGACATTCTCTGTGTGCAGGTTTCTTATTAGCTGGGGAAACTATCTGTGACAGTGTGGCACTTGTGGGGCTTGTCTGGACCAGATGGAAGAGTGTGGATGTCTAGCATGCATCTATTTGTAGGACTGGGGCTGATCAGCAAAGCAGTTGTACACTTTTCATAGTTATACACATCGTACTAGTATTTCTATTCAGATTGCTTTACCTGTGTGCCCTGTCCGGAAAATGCATGTGTTGCAGTACATTATTTTTTCTATTCAGATTGCAGTTTAAAACTGTAGAACCAGTTTGAGATGTTAGTGGCGGTCCCTGGATTTGAACCTTGCTGTGTGTGCAAAATTGAACTACAGCCCTAGTCCTTATTAGACTGAGCGACTGGGGAGGTATGTGTTGCTTACATTTCTATCTAGTACATATTTTTGTACACAGTACTTTTATTATGACATGTTGCATTATTTGTTTCCCATTTTCAGTACAATTTATGCATACACAACAGACATTGGTGTCACTGTTTGTGAAATGTGCACATTAGCTGGATTACACATTTGACTGTTTTACAACTACATACTGCAATTTAGATTCTTGAGTACACATTGTAGGCTTTAGGTCTGCATCTGTTAGCCTTATATATTTCTCAGTACATTCACAGCTACATATGGCTGAAATTGAAAGGTTAACACAGGACAATGCTGGCAGACAAACAAGTAAAACACATTCTGATGGGAATATGTACTGTTGCTTTTTTCCAGTTATTTGACATGCCCATTCTAAAATATTCAGACAAGCAGTGCTAAATCAGTTCACCTCAGTTAATGCATTCTGCAGGACATACACATTTCTATTTAACAGGTACAAGTGAGATGACACACACCAGTGTTTGGGATCACCTTTATTAGGTTTGACATGCATATCTGTGTATGACTCAGAAATCCAGATTTAGTATTCCTGCATGATCTGCACAGGGGAATGCTTTTCATTTCTAACTGTTACAGTAGCCCTGACATGGCACTTTCTTGGCAGGTTTTTCTCAGACACACTCATACATATTTAATATTTCTCTCCTGCATATTGTACCTTGTTTGCTACTGATATATGTATTACACAGCAGCTGGGAATACTCCATTGTAATACTGGTAGCCTGACACAGGCATTTATTCCTGACTTTTACAGCACAATTATGTATACAGACAGTACTATCACTACTATAATTTTGATTTCTTACTGCTAATAGTAGGGGGCATTCTGTACTCACCATACTGCCAACACAGCTGGGCCAGTCACCGGGCATGAGCCTGCACATTCTGGGACCTCTCTGCAGCAGCTGTATGGGGAGACATCACACATTAATCACACTTGCAAAGTCACAAGTTGAACTTTTTCCATACATAGTTAGAGATACATAAGACTGCAGACTTACAAACAGGTGGGACATCCTGCACTCGGGCATCTTGGATCCACTGATCCAAGAGTGCACCCCTCCTCCACTTTAGGTTATTATGGTGATGACGTACCTGCTCACCAGTCTGGGGTATGCCAGTGGCACTGGTAGGATTAAGTGCAAGCTGGTCCCAGGCCTCTGCTTTGTACTGCAAGCCCTGGTAATGTCTGCAGCAGCCTGCCATCATGGTTTTTAACTAGGAGCCCAACCATGACCCTGAACTCCTGGATGCCCAATGTTGCGCTCGGAAGCACAAACCTTCTCCAACGCCAGTCATTTTGGTCCTGCTGTGTGCAATTCCAAATGGTTATGGCTGTATTCTCACCTGTGCGGTTTAAATAGGGCAGTTTTCCCACACTTTTTCTTGATTGGCCGCTTTAATATACTGCACTATGCTTAGCTCCATGCAAATCCTCATAGCAATGCTTGCACCAGCTAAGCAGAACTGAATGCAGGTAAGCAATGCTTACACCAGAAAGCATTGCTTGAATCTATTTTTTTCATTAAATTTATACATTATTTTTTACATTTATATTTTACATATTCCCACCCCCACTGTGCTATACATGAGCCATATGATTTACATCTATCATTCACATTCCTTAAAAGTTTATTAAATAATTTGCTAGAGGGGAGATTTGAACCAAGCATGTTCTACATGCTATACCATGGCAATACCACTATGCTGCAGCAGCTTGTTGATGTTTTCTATCACAGTACCACTTGTCTGTCATTTTCAGGATTTTAGCCAGGCTAAACATAGCGGTGCGCCATGCAAACAAGCTGCACGGCACTTAAACTTCAGATTTATTTCATGAAAATAAATTATTTATTACATTTTTTTATTTTTTATTCCTTTCCTCTTGCCCTACCACTTCCATGCAGGTAGGGCAAGAGTGCATACATTTGGGGGTATGCACTTGAAGGCTGCTGCCTTCTAGGTGTTTGTGGTATTTTATTTCCATGTCCGCGGACACTGAAATGCTACCTATTTACATTTAAATGTCTGCGGACACTCGTTTACTATATAATAGTTTGACACTCATCTGTGTCAGAAAGTGCCATATGGCACTTTCAGAGCAAAGGGGGCATGTTTCAGATGCTGGCACTGCTGACACATGCCCCTGTGCTAGTTCCTGGTTCATGTCCATTGAGTTTAGATAGCAGTGCGCCTTCATGCATATGCAAGGTGCGTTGCTATCTGAAATGGACACAAACCACTCCATGCAAGAATAGCCTTATTCTTGCACGGAGCTTCATGAATCCAGGGTTTTTTGAAATTATTCCATTTATTGCATTTGTGGCATTGTTGACCAAAAGCTAAACATTTTTCCCTTTTAGATTACTATTTACCACCACAATTGCAACAGTTGGCAATAAAACTAGGTTAGGGCCCATGCTTTTAGTTTGCTGACTAACTCTTATGCTTCACTGAGACTGTGCAAAGTCTGGAATTTGCTGGAAAGTTCTGGGGTTTGCCAGTGAGTGCTGCAGGTGTTACAACTGCCATGTGCTTGGGCCTATTTCTTTTAATAACATGCTGCATACTATCAACATGAGCTTTGTCAGTATGACTTCTAGAACTGTTCTCTTTTGTAAGCATATTTGCGTGCTTTTTTGTGAGCTTGTATATCTGACAAATCTCAGTCTCCTTATTCAAAGTTAAATCACTGCCACAAAGAAAAATCTTTCTCACAGCATCATCTTTTATACCACACTCACAAGTCTGTCCTTTATCAATTCATCCCTTAAATCACCAAATCTGCATGTCTTACCTTATTTCTCAGGTCAGTTATATATACTGCAAAAGTTTCAGCAGGCTTTTGATCCCTTGTGTAAAATAAGTGCCTTTCCATTGTAGTATTTGTCTGGGGGTTACACATTTCTCTAAATTTATGTTTTCAGCACTCTGAATCCTCCCTTGACTCAGCTGGTACAACAATATGATGGTATTCCCCTTTCCTGTATAGATAGTAGGTGCATACATACATGAGTATTCTCTTTCTATAGCTTCTGACCTCACTAAAGTAGAATAAATGCCTTTATATGGTCATCTTTATCAGAAAATGCAGCCTGTATGAAAATGTGTTACTCTTGCTCAAACACTCTGCAGTTCTCAGCAATATTACTGTCAAACACAAGTGCACTGGGTTTTTGAAATCCGCCTGCCATGTCCACAAAGTGCACACAAACACACTGAAAATATGGCCCTTGTAATTATGTATGAACAAATAGTCTTGTGAGCTTGTAATAACATTCAAATGCATAATGAGCGAGCTCCTCAAAATACTGTACTTAGCGAAATGTGCTCTGTAGTGGCTGTACTCTGCAAAATATGCCTTGTAATGGCTGTAGTGTGCAAAATATACCCTGTAATGGTTGTACTTTGCAAAATAGCTTTACTGTAACACTACACAAACATTTGAACATTTTATACACTTCTGATAACTTGGTTATCTTTGCTTAATACAAAAATGCATGTGCTTTGTGAAAATGCTATTGTTTCCCCTTATTTTATTCATTTTATGCAATTTGGACTTTATTTCAACATTTTCCATAGTAATTTGAATATTTTTATCAAACGTGTATATATCTGTTTATGAGAAAGTCAGGTAGAACATTCTTTATGCCTCATTTCATAGTATGTAAAAATAAATAGTACTGAACAAGTTTTAATACCTGAAATTTGTTTCTGACCTGTTTTGAGAAGTTTTGCACATTTAGGAATGATCCACTCTTGTATATTCCTCCAGCTCCTAGCAAGTACATTAAGTCATTTTACCCTGGCCGTTTTCAACTTCATGCCCCACAGATATGCTAGTTCTGACTCCTTGTCCTTTAGACATGACGTTTCTTATACCATACCTGTTTAGACATACCTCTTCTGATACAATGTCACTCTAGAAATGCCACTTCTGACACCATGTCACTCGTTCATTTCTAACACATATAAGAAGGCTGAGGTTTTCGTTTAGATGCTTTAATACATAGAAACACATCAGGATGGATAGCAGCATCATAAAATATGAACAAACTAGTTAACAGACAGACCTTACATACATACATGTTTATATCTCAATTGCCTACTACAGAACTGCAGTCAAGCTCATATGTGCTCAGTATTTATACAGTTGTGCAAGCCCTTGAATAGCTTCTTAAAGGTATATACACACATATTGATCTACAGAGTGGGGTCAGTTCTTCACAATTCTTATATTTGACTCTGACAGTACAGCTGTTGAAATGTGTCCTGAATTGTGATTTCATGATGGCATGCTTGTTTTAAACAACCAGGACTAAATTTGAAATCTTTGTTGTTTCATAACCTTGATAACAGCAAACAATTGGAAGCAAATTTTCAAATTGCTTGTCTTAGGGTCTCAACAGTTAAAGTAATGTAGCACAATTGTTGAAGTTTTGTCTTGAAAAGGATTATGTGATATGAGTGTGAAACTGTCTTTCTGGATGGAATTATATGACAGTCACAAATTCATAATATCATCCCAAATACTCTGTTGAAAACTTGTAAAAAAATATTACCTACTGTCAGATTTACAACTGAGCATTCAATAGGTTAAATGCAAGTACACAACTTTGGAAAATATCAATAATTCTGTAGGAAATTTTCAGAGAAGCTATATTAGAAATCATTTCAATTCTGCTGCTAAACAATATCATTACTAGTTTAGGCTTAAAATGGAGTTTGTAAGAATCTACGCCTGAGCTGGGAATTTCTGGTTAAAGGCTTATAGTGCTTGCATATTTGAACTGTTTCTTACTGAAATTGGTACACCTTGTTTGCTGTAGCATAGACTAGATCCAGGCCTGCTGAATCTAGCTTTGTTTGTATGCTTGTTGTTTGTTTGCTTGTTATTTCCCTGAAATGCTAATTCCACCTAAAACATGGCTTTTCAGTGCTTCTGTGGATCCCTAGTGATATCTGCATTGCTTACTGTACTTATTTCCTTGTTTCACTTGAAAGAAAGTTACTGTTTGTCATTTTTGCATTTAAGTTACCTGTAACACATTGCATTTAAGTTACCTGGCACTTGCTCACTAAAGCAATTATATGTCAGCACTAAAAAATTAAAAGCACTACACCCTCACAAACTCCCCTTGAGTACCTTGTTCCCCAATGGCCATTTTTTTTCAATTATAAAGGAATTCCCAATACTATTCTAGCATGTCCAAAGGTCAGTTGTCAATATCCTCTCCGGTCCAGCTGGTGAATCTGGGAATCTTGAGGATATGTTACAACTGCCTCATGTACACAGACAACCCTCTCCTCCTCCCAACAAATTCCAACACATGTGAGAGATGCAACCATATAGCCATACTGGAGGCTAAGCTCTCTCAACTCAGTACTGGCGAAACCAGTCAGGAGGAGAAGGAAACCACACTCACTACAATTCCAGTCTCACATAGACCTACCACGACAGCAAACCAAACACATAAACACACAAAAACATACTCGGAGGCTCTAAATAAAAATCTGCCTAAGCAGCAGAGACCTCCAAAGCAGACACCCAAGCAACCGCTACCCCAAAACAAAACACATGCAACATATAGCTCACAAAGCCAGTGTGCTGAACAGTCACAGCCCTTAAGGCTAAACAACACACCTGATACACTTGTAATAGGTGACTCTATCGTCAGGCACACTGACGTCCCGCTCACCAGGCTGAGCAAGGAGAAGGTCACGGTGAACTGCCTGTCGGGTGCTAGGATCCTCCACATAACACAAGCACTCAGGTCACTCCAAGGCAAGTACAAATATGACTCAGTCATTGTCCATGCTGGTGTGAATGACCTGAGACATACCTCCCTGGACTACATGAAAAGAGACATAGAGGAGCTCTCTGAGCATATAGCCCAGGCCAGTATGACCCTGACCTTGAGTAGCATCTTACCCTCACCAGGAATGATGCCACAATATGAAGACAAGATGATCAATTTCAACAATTGGCTTAAGTACTGGTGTCATTCAAAGGGGATCCAATGCCTGTCAGCCTGGGATGACATGCTCGACAAGCCACGATGCTTCACTAGGGATGGCTTGCACCTGTCACCCCTGGGCTTTCGGATATTGGCAAAGTCTCTTGCTACCCCCATAGTGCCTTTTTTAGGTAAGGCTCAAAAGACAAACCCACCTCCATAGGTATCACAAGGGATAAGAAACTAAGAGTAATGCTACTCAATGACAGAAGTCTAAACCTCAAGATGCACGCACTCAAAACTCTCCTTAGCATGGAGAACATCGATATCTGTGCAGTAACAGAAACCTGGTTCAAGGCTCCCGAGAGCACCCCAGCACTACCAGGTTATACCTCATACCATGCTTTTTGGCTCCAAATCTTGGACTGAACCACAAAAGGAGGGGGAATATTCGTCAAAGATACCCAAACTTCCAGGTTGGTGGCACAGCACGAAGCATCAGAGACTATCCATGTGCAACTAACAGTGGGTAAAACTGCCTTCCAGTTTATAGCCTGCTACAGACCACCCTCCCAAACCCAGGAACCCCACTCGGCCTTCCTGAGAACACTGGAAAATATGAAGGTTTCTCCAAACACCATTATATTGGGCGACTTCAACTACCCAAACATAGACTGGGAGCATTACTCTAGCTCCAACACCCTAGCCCAAAGGTTCCTAGAATTTATAAACTGAAATGCTATGGAACAACTTGTTACCACTCCCACAAGAGGGGAAAACATACTGGACCTGATCATCACCAACATGGGGACTCTATGCTCCAGACCAGAAGTGTATCCCTCACTGGTAAGATCAGACCATAAACTAATCTCACTGGATATTCACATCCTGACTCCACCCCCTGCCCTGAAAACCACAGTGAAAAACTTCTCTAAAGCAAATTTCACACTCCTCAAAACCGAGGTGGAATCCTTCAAAGCCCCCGGGCCTGTGGAAAATACAGCCCAGACCACAGAATCCTTTATAAATGCATTCTATGAACACCTTTAGGAATGCATGGATCATGCAATCCCAAATAAAACCAAGACCCAATGCTCCAAAGGCAGACGTCCTGTCTGGTGGACCCCAGCCATAAACAAACTATACAATAGAACGAGGAAGCTACTACATGACAGAGCAAAATCCCAAAAAGGGAAGGCATCTCTGAACAGTATTAGCAAAAAACTACGGGCACTCATAAAATCGTCTAAGGCCAGCTTCGAGAGAAAAATTGCACAGGACACTAAGGATAATCACAAGGCTTTCTTTAGTTATGTTAGGAACTTGGGTGGGAATTCCCAGATATGCTCAGAATTAGTCCAAAATGACAAAAAATACACCAAACCCACAGACATTGCCAACATCCTAGCTGACAGGTTCAGTGCAAATTCCACCCCCTCCCCACCAAAAGGGCAAATATCTATCCCAGCAGAGTGCTGCCCCCCTGACATCTCAGATGCTCAGGTAAGAGCTTCCCTCTCCAAAGCAAAAAACACAGCATCAATGGGACCTGACGGTGTCACGGGCTGCATCCTACATGAACTCCAAGAAGAGCTAAACCGAAACATAAAACTACTGTTCAATCTCAGCCTTACTACAGGATATGTACCCAAAGAGTGGCGTGCAGCAACAGTGGTCCCTGTCCACAAAGGTGGTGCCTCAACGGATCCTGGAAACTATCGCCCCATAAGCCTGAGTAGCTTGGTCTGCAAAGCTATGGAAAGGATCATCATGGACCTCATAAATAAAGATATTGGGGACCTACAGACACTGGATCCTGCCCAGTTCGGCTTTGTTAAGGGCAGATCCTGCCTCTTAAACCTGGCTGATTTCTTTGAAACAGTCACCAAGGCCATTGACAAGGGGAAGGTGGTCCACACAGCCTACCTGGACCTCGCAAAAGCCTTCGATACAATACCCCACTCGGGGATTATAGATAAGCTCACCAGCTTAAATATAAACCCCTATGTCACTAGATGGGTTGCAAACTGGCTCAAGGACAGAACCCACATGGTTAGAATTGCTGGAGCCATGTCAGACTCCAAACCAGTTACAAGTGGCGTCCCACAAGGCTAAGTCCTGGGACCTCTCTTGTTCGGTATATATTTCTCGGAGGTACAGGCCAACATGGAAGGACTACGGCTGACCAAGTTTGCAGATGACTGCAAACTGGGCGCTATAATCGACTCTCCAGCTGACACAAGCATCCTCCAAAAGGGCCTCATAGAAACAGACAACTGGTGCCAGAGCCATGGACTCAAGCTAAACGCCAAAAAGTGTATAGTCATCCCCTTTGGCAAAAACAAAGTGCCCACAAATTACCACATAGGTGGCAATCCATTAAGTACAGAAGAAGTAATTAGGGACCTGGGGACCCAAGTTGATAGCAATCACTCATTTGACAACCATGTGGCCAAAGTGGTTAGAAAAACATTTTATATAGCCCACCTAATCATGAAGGGATTCACATCTAGATCAGGGGAGGTCATCGTGCCTCTTTACTCATCCCTCATCAGGCCCATAATTGAGTACAATGCCCCTTTTGGGATGTACCTTACCAGACACCTGCAGCAACTGGAAAGACCCCAAAAGTACCTCACCAAGAGGATCAAAGGGCTCAAACAGATGCCATATGCTGCCCGGTTAAAGAAACTCCAGCTCTACTCAGTGGCATACCGCCTGCTCAGAGGCGATCTGTGCCTGACGTATAAAGATATGTCCAACCCGGACTTAATGGACATGCTGCACCTCAGAAACACCAAATCCCATCGAGCTACGTGCTCAAGAGACTTGAACCTCAGCACTGAAATAAATAGGACATGCTGGAGGGACAGATTCATAACCCAGAGGCTCCCTTCACTCTGGAATAAAATCCCAGTCCAGGTTAGGCAGAGTCCCTCATTAACTCTCTTCAAGAGGAATCTTGATGAGTGGATGGGAGATCATAGGTTTACCCCAGGTATCACTTCTGTGTCACTGTTAGACAGAGGCACAGTATACTAACCTCGAAAAAGGGCATAGCAAAATTAATTTAAAATAGGTGTCGAAAGCCAAACACACTCTGGCTAGGCTTATAAATGCCCTAGGGCAGATAGCCTAGTATGAACCTATGAACCTATGAACCTAATACAAATATCCAAAAGACCAAAAGGGAGAAAAATGAAACTGTAAGTCTTATTTATGGAGAGGGCAAGACCCCTCCACACTGTGTAAGGGAGGGACTAGCCCCCCACCCTCTGAACTTATATATATATATATATATATATATATATATATATATATATGGTCTATATTAAAATCTCGAAGTCTGACAATATTGAATACGATATTGTTGACACGAGTATTCCGAAAGCACACTAGATCGAACGTTTAAATGGAAAATCTGCGTAGAGGGAGATTTCTGTTTACTTCAATGTAGTGCATTCTCGGAGTTGGTACATTTAAGTAGGGGGGTGTGGGGTGTGAAGGAGGGCTTGCCCCCCTGCCTACATACTTTTTAGTTTTTTTTTTTTTAATTTAGCATTTTCTTTATTGTTTTGATGGTTTAAGACTTCGATCACTAAAGTTCGATCTTTAGTGATTCGAAGTTTTAAACCTTTGAGACTATAATATAGACCCATACATATATATATATATATGTGTGTGTGTGTGTGTGTGTGTGTGTGTGTGTGTGTGTGTGTGTGTGTGTGTGTGTGTGTATAGTAAACCTTATGGTTGCACAAAAATACAAAAATGAAGAAGGGAGAAATCTCAAGGCACACTTAAAAACCATACTGCTGTGATTTTCTATGGAAAACAGTCATCAGTGTTGTGTTTTTTTGTGTATTGTGATTTTGGAATTTGAACCAGTTGGAGTCTCAACTTGACCACCTGTAGATGTTCCATTTTTTTAGTTACTGAATAAAATCAGCTTTCAGAATGTTAATAAAGATGGGACCTTTTATTCATTATATGGGAAATACATGTCCATAGTTTAAAACAGTGATCATTTATGATAATGTGTTGATATACCCATGCAATAGCACGTTTTAATTTATTATTTATTAATATACTTCACTTTGTAGTATAAGCTGATACATTTCAGAATATACATTTTTTCAGGGGTGCCCTGAGTTCATATTACATTCAGTTTTACAAATTATTTTGAATATTATTTGACCTGCTATAAACAAACTATACAACAGAAGGAAGAAACTGTTGCAGAAAAGAGGAAAATCCCAGGATGCAAAAACCTCCCTCACCAGCCTCAGTAAGAAGCTGAGATCCCTCATAAAATCCTCAAAAGCTAGTTATGAAAATAAAATTGCCAAAGATTCCAAAGACAACCACAAGGCATTCTATAGTTATGTCAAGAATCTAAATGACAATGCTCAGATCTGCTCTGAGCTACAACAGAATGGCATTAAATATACTGATCCCAAGGATATTGCCAATATCCTGGCAGATCGATTTAGTGCCAACTTCACCCCCCTCTCACCT
Organism: Protopterus annectens; assembly: GCF_019279795.1. NCBI lineage: Eukaryota > Metazoa > Chordata > Ceratodontiformes > Protopteridae > Protopterus > Protopterus annectens. The sequence goes on from NC_056744.1 coordinate 750,086,384, forward strand.
CCTAAAGGGCCCATCTCAATACCAAAAGATTGTCAAATTCCGATAATCACGGCCACACAGGTAGAAACCACACTCTCCAAAGCTAAGAATTCAGCATCCATGGGACCAGATGACATCCCAGGCTGTGTACTACATGAACTACAAAATGAACTGGCACCTCACCTAAGTGTCATGTTTAATCATAGCCTCACCTCAGGCTTCGTGCCCACTGAGTGATGCACAGCTACAGTTATCCCGGTCCACAAGGGATGATCCGCCTTGGATCCCTGGAACTACCATCCCATCAGTCTGACAAGCCTGATCTGCAAGGGCATGGAACGCATTATATGGAACTTATAAACGAAGACATTGGCAACCTTCAAACACTGGACCCCACCCAGTTTTGGTTTGTGAAGGGCCGATCTTGTCTCCTGAATCTGATTGACTTCTTCGAATCAGTCTCCAGAGCTGTGGACTAGGGTAAGGTGGTCCACACAGCATATCTGGACCTCGCCAAGGCCTTCGACACCATCCCCCAATCTGGAATCATAGATAAACTTACTAAGCTGGGCATAAATCCCTACATCACTCGATGGGTTGCCAACTGGCTTACTGACAGAACCCAGACTGTAAAAGTAGCTGACTCCAAATCCAGCTCCAAACAAGTGACAAGTGGAGTACCTCAGGGTTCAGTCCTGGGACTACTCTTGTTTGGCATCTACTTCTCTAAAGTAATGGCCAACACCAAGGGACTCTGGCTAACAAAGTTTGCAGACTACTGCAAGCTGGGAGCCATTATTGAATGATGTGGATATTCTACAAAAATGCCTTACAGAAACAGATGCCTGGTGCCAGAGCCATGGGCTCAAGCTTAATGCCAAGAAATGTATAGTTATCCCCTTTGGAAAAAAGCATGTACCCATGAATTACCACATAGGTAGCAGGATGCTAAACATCGAAAGTGTGATGAGAGACTTAGGGATACAGGTGGATAGTGGTCTCACTTTCGATAACCACATCACCACAACAGTCAGGAAATCCTTCTATGTGGCACACCTCATCACTAAGGGCTTTTCATCCAGAAAATGGAGGTCATTGTCCCACTGTACTCATCCCTCATTAGACCCATTATAGAGTATAATGCACCATTTGGTATGTACCTCACAAGACATCTGCAACAGCTGGAAAGGCCACAGAAATACCTCATTAAACAAATCACAGGCCTAAAGCAGATGCCATATGCTGACCGTCTAAAAAAACTCCAGCGATACTCTGTGGCATATCGCCTACTCAGAGGCGGTCTCTGCTTAACATACAAGGCCATGTCAAACCCTGAGCTGTTTGACATGCTCCACTTAAAGAAATCCCAATCCCTCAGAGCCACAAGCTCCAGGGATCTAAACCTTGTCATCACAATGAGCAAAATATGCTGGAGGGATAGGTTCCTGACCCAGAGACTCCCCATACTCTGGAATAGACTGCCCATACATGTCAAGCAGAGCGCCTCATTGGCCCTCTTCAAAAGGAACCTTGATGATTGGATGGGAGATAGGAAATTCCCGCCGGGGATCATGTCAGTCACCCTGCTAGACAGGGGCCCAGAGAAGTAAATATTGTGGGAAGAAATATCCAGGGAATTGTTATGGCTAGGCTTGCATAGGCCCTAGGGCCGATAGCCTAGTACCAACCTATGAACCTATGAACCAGCATATTATTGCTCTGATCAGACCCTACCATCTCCATTTTCTTGCTAAATCAAACAATGGCACAGTGATATTATCCATCAAAAAATGCAATATTGTTAACAATACTTCTATATGCAGAAATTTCTCCAATAATAAACACATAAAAATTAATGGCATCCATTGGAACTTTATTTGGTATCAAGCCATAAATGCAAACTAGCCACAAAACATTTCATTGAACTCTGAAACTTCCTGTATAGCTATATCACAAGCCATCAGTGTATCTGCTATTCACAAATACATTGGCAGGTTAAATAATAACCTTCTTTGGTAGTAATATAACATACATAAACTATACATTAAGAGGAAAAACTCTGTGTGACCAACCAATGGTATCTAAATATTGAAACTGAATTCACCCCTGTCAAGAAAGCTCTAACAAGGAAAGTCCACTTAGTCAAGACTTTCTGCAAGTTTAAGCTTACAAATAAAATGTTATGTATTTACATAAGAAAATTTAAGACTCAAGACTGCAGTTCCCTAGAAATCAGTGGTGTATTGCATATCAAATGGTAAGACATCATCAGTGTTGTAAACAACATAAGAAATGTAGCTACAAATTTGGGATGCTGACAAGTAAGTCTGTTATTGTGATAGGCTTCTTGAGTGACCGCAGTCTTATGTCCTGATCCTATTGAGCAGTCTTGGAAAAGAGCAAGAACACTGCTATTATGAGTTCCCTAACCCTGTCCATGAAGTTTCCATAGTAGGAAACAATCTAGTCTATAAATATCCTTTTATTTCTTAAAAATGTCTCCATAATTGTTTTTTCCCAAAAACATTTCCAGAAAGCCATGGCGGTCCATATCTACAAGGTAAGGCCTACAGCTAACTGTATGGAATGAAGACTCTTGAATCTCACCAGGATCATGTACTAAGTTATAAAGATGATGGTTACAGTGTTTGTTCAGAGGGAAACAGGAGTATTTCTAAATATGAATCTGTATGGAGTTGTTAAGGAAGCCCATGTCTACTAATCTGGTTCATTTTTAAGAAGGTTATAACTTGGATGAGTTTTTAAGTAAATTTACAACATGGCTTGATCTTATGAAAACCTTTGAAACCAGTCCCCATGAAGGAAGCATAAGCAAACTCATTCCACTTCTTTTCAGCACCTCTTCTTCAGATGAAGGGTTTCTCTGATTATGTTTACTGAAGATTACAGACTGGGAAACATTGTCCTCTCCTCCTCAGACACTGTAGTATGCCATAAAGGGTTAGTCATGACTTGTATGTTTTCCAAATATAATGGTTTAGCTTTCTATATTCATAAATATTAAAGAGTAGAATTTAAGAATTTAACAGGGAATTGTTATGACTAGGCTTGCATAGGCCCTAGGGCCGATAGCCTAGTACCAACCTATGAACCTATGAACCAGCATATTATTGCTCTGATCAGACCCTACCATCTCCATTTTCTTGCTAAATCAAACAATGGCACAGTGATATTATCCATCAAAAAATGCAATATTGTTAACAATACTTCTATATGCAGAAATTTCTCCAATAATAAACACATAAAAATTAATGGCATCCATTGGAACTTTAGTTGGGATCAGGCCATAAATGCAAACTAGCCACAAAACATTTCATTGAACTCTGAAACTTCCTGTATAGCTATATCACAAGCCATCAGTGCATCTGCTATTCACAAATACAATGGCAGGTTAAATAATAACCCTCTTTGGTAGTAATATAACATACATAAACTATACATTAAGAGGAAAAACTCTGTGTGACCAACCAATGGTATCTAAATATTGAAACTGAATTCACCCCTGTCAAGAAAGCTCTAACAAGGAAAGTCCACTTAGTCAAGACTTTCTGCAAGTTTAAGCTTACAAATAAAATGTTATGTATTTACATAAGAAAATTTAAGACTCAAGACTGCAGTTCCCTAGAAATCAGTGGTGTATTGCATATCAAATGGTAAGACATCATCAGTGTTGTAAACAACATAAGAAATTTAGCTACAAATTTGGGATGCTGACAAGTAAGTTTGTTATTGTGATAGGCTTCTTGAGTGACCGCAGTCTTGTGTCCTGATCTTATTGAGCAGTCTTGGAAAAGAGCAAGAACACTGCTTTTATGAGTTCCCTAACCCTGTCCATGAAGTTTCTATAGTAGAAAACAATCTAGTCTATAAATATCCTTTTATTTCTTAAAAATGTCTCCATAATTGTTTTTTCCCAAAAACTTTTCCAGAAAGCCATGGCGGTCCATATCTACAAGGTAAGGCCTACAGCTAACTGTATGGAATGAAGACTCTTGAATCTCGCCAGGATCATGTACTAAGTTGTAAAGATGATGGTTAAAGTGTTTGTTCAGAGGGAAACAGGAGTATTTCTAAATATGAATCTGTATGGATTTGTTAAGGAAGCCCATGTCTACTAATCTGGTTAATTTTTAAGAAGGTTATAACTTGGATGAGTTTTTAAGTAAATTTACAACATGGCTTGAAATTATGAAAACCTTTGAAACCAGTCCCCATGAAGGAAGCATAAGCAAACTCATTCCACTTCTTTTCAGCACCTCTTCTTCAGATGAAGGGTTTCTCTGATTATGTTTACTGAAGATTACAGACTGGGAAACATTGTCCTCTCCTCCTCAGACACTGTAGTATGCCATAAAGGGTTAGTCATGACTTGTATGTTTTCCAAAGATAATGGATTAGCTTTCTATATTCATAAATATTAAAGAGTAGACTTTAAGAATTAGGATGTCTATACCACCTTTTACAATGAGAAAAAAAGACAGTTGAAACTAATTATTTTATTAAAAACAAAGATGTAGTCACAGATAGGGCTCTCACCTTTCACCAAGTGGTTGTTACTGTGGTAAAAATTGCATGTGTGGTGGCCACATAATAGAGAATGGGATTACTCACCATGAATGTTATCATTTCAACATACTACTCAGCCAGTCATAGAGCATAATGTTTCCTTCTTCAGAGTCTTGATCAGACACTGTCTCAAATGGAAAATGTCCAAAAGTTCACCATAAAAAATGATAGGTGACCTTAGCAATCTGAGTTACTTAGACATAAGAACTGTGTCTGTTCTCAATTTTATAACACTTAAATGTCAGCTCTAACTTATGAAATGAATTATTTCAGGTAGTATTAGTGAATCTAATAATATACAATATGCAAAAAAGCTTTGAAATTCACATGACCAAGCTTCAAATTTCAGCTTTCAGTATATTTTCAAATACGTTTATATGTAAATTATATGAGATCTTGTATATTCACATTTCTGCCATATGCAGGTATATGTAAAACATGTTTTTCTTATAAGCACTTTGGTATGTCAATATATTTTTGTCTTATTTGCCCACTTATATTCTACCTTATTCTATATAATTTGAAATTTTAAAATCTTGCATCAAAGAACTACTTAATCATCAACTCTCTATTAGAGATTACAATATGTGTGTATATATTTCTTAACTTATTGATACTGCTGTTTTATTAATCTTGCATGGCAGATATTTTATTCCTTGTGTGTATTCATATTATTCATAAGATGTCTAATCTTCTTATTAGTTATAGTATTATAAGAAATCTTGACTATATATATAAAAGAGTTCCTGCTTGATTCATTTGAATGTGTGTTTTAACCATTGTGAACTGCTGCTCTGTTCTAAGTTTCACATCCTGGCATATAGATTTTGATTAATGCATGTGAAAATGAAAACTCACAGCAACTGCTAATTTCCTCTATACGTTTCTTATTCTTTTTAATTCTTTTGATCTTTTATAATCAGTTACAAATGTCTAACTTTACTTCTTTTCATTAATATGTACAGTTAGAGTTAATAACACTACAGCATACGCTATTAACATTCAGTAAAATGTAAGCAAATTATGTGTCAGAAATAGCACAATATAAAACAATTCTATAGCTTTTGTTTTACCAATTCTTCACTTCTAGGAAAAGAAAAAAGATGTTATTTAGAATAGATTTCTCATATATATATATATATATATATATATATATATATATATATATATATATATACATACACACTTAAAAAGAAAAGAAAGAAAAAGAAAGCTCCTTTCTGTTTTCACAGACGTCAGTGATGAACTTTGACCTAGATTTTTTTCAGAACAGGAAAGGCAGGAAGCAAGACAAGCAAGAATCCAGCATTCTGACCCAAATGGAACATTCTTTTGTTCTCAAGCTATTTTAAGTGTTAAATGCTTCATAAATGACCTGTGAAAGGAATGTGTTACACAGGAACAAAGAAAACAAAATCACAAGCACTTTAACACTCTTCATTAGCATATTACTTCAATCTGACATTCATTTAACCCAGCGATGCACATACTAAGCAAAGTTAAACAAATAAAATAAACTTCTTAACTTATATTGTATTAACATTACCAGTTCCACTGCTTATAATTTATTGACATTGGGCAGGATTCAGAAAGGCTTGCACGGAGTCTAAGAATAATGTAAGACTCCATGTAGCTCTCGCGATCCAGGAACAGCCCGAAATTCCATGTAAGAGACCAGCTAAAACGTCTCTTACATGGAGTGGGCGTGGATATGCTAATCACCTCACTTGCAGCCGAAAGGCATGCAAATGAGGTAGATTAGCGATCCAGGAAGACCAAAGCAGCCCGTGTAAGTGCCGTTTTCGCTGCAGAAATGTACTCAGTTGACAACTGAGTAAGTTTCTGCAAAAAACACAATGGAGCCATGTCAGCTCCAAATAAAGGGTGCATATGTGTCAGGCAGCATGCCAATGGCCAAATATGTGGCCATTGGCAAGGTACCCTGATGCAAATATGAGAAATATTTTTTTTTTTTTCGGTGATTGCTGATGTTTAAACACAGCGCAGCCCCGCGCAAATGGGCTGCACTATCTAAAACATAAAAATGAAGGTTATAAACCCACAAATGTGGGTTTTATGCAATACATGGATTTACAATGCAGGGACCAGCAGACCAAAAACAACATGACCACCGTTTAGTGGTTGCTAAGGGGGGAAGCAGAGTCTAAGACATGTAACTAAGCATTAGTAGGCAATCTGATGTAAATGAGTGTTAGGATACTGAATTCCACTGTCACATAGCAAATGAGCACATTCTGAGTAGTGTAAGAGATACATAAGGGGAAGGAATAGAGTAGGAGATAGGTGACATCACAGGGGGGAATGGCAGAAAGAAATGCAGTTCATTGGAGGTCAGTGTTACATGACAGATGTCAGACACATATCATGGAAAGAGGAGTACCACAAGATAAGCATGGTAAAGTCAAGAAATGGAAGGGGTACACTGTTGCTTACACCAAAGTTTCTTGCTGGGCATGCATGCGCACATGTGTGCACCATGAGGCACGAGTAGGGCAGTGTGCACGTGTGTAAGGCAGACTGAGCATGTGGGAGCGTGTTGGCAGACTTGTAAGACTGTTTGCGCTGGTGAGCGTGCGTTTTAACCCAAAAAACAAGATTCTAAGCCGTGTAAGCATGTGTGCACGCGTATAAGCCACTGTGAGCGTGTTTCTGCTGGTATGCGCATTGCTCCCCCGTGAGGAAACAGAGAGGAAACAGGAAGCAACAGAATTAGTAGGAAGATAACAGGGAATACTGCTGGAGCTAGCAGGTGAAAACAATTAGAAGCAGGCAATTACACAGGCAGAATAGTAGCTCAGCCAAGCACTTAAAACTCTGCAAACAGCAGTGCAGGATGTTTCTCTCAAGAGACACTGCAAGACAGGAGTAAGCTATTAGAAGTGAAAACTGAAAAAGCTGAACTCAGAGCAGAAATGCTAGGGGCTGCCATAGCTGTCATAAGGAGACATAGGCTACTTGCTGAGGGTGGTGACAATGCAAATGGTGCCAGACAACCCACAGTGAGGAGATGGAGAAGAGTGTACAGGCCCAGGGTCACCTACCACGGGTTACATGAACTGGAGATAGTGGAGCACTATAGAGTGGACAGAGACCTCCTGCAGCAAATTGTCGAGCTGTGCAGGCCACGCCTCACACACAGAACCAACAGAGGGGAACCCATCCCAGTGGAAACCAAGGTATGTGTTGGCCTAAGAATACTAGCAACAGGTACCTTCCAGAGACCAACTGGTGATATGATGGGGATATCACAGGCATCAGCCTCCAGGGTACTGCACCAGTTCCTGGATGCCATGTCAGCACATGTCGGTGATCATGTATATTTCCCCAATGCCCGTGAGGTATTGGCCAGCAATATGCGTCTCTTCCAGCAAATAGCGTAATACCCTGAGGTAGTGGGTGCAATAGACTGCACGCACATATGCATCAAAGCACCAGCCGGTGAGCGGGGTAGGGCCTACATTAACCGCAAGGGCTTCCCCTCCATCAACTGCCAGGTCGTGTGTGATGCCCAGGGCATAATAATGAATGTGTGTGCTGGCTGCCCTGGGAGCTACCATGATTCCCAAATCTGGCATTTGACGCAGCTGTACCAGACATTTGCCAGTGGGGACATCCCACATGGACACCTAGTGGGGGATGCAGGTTATGCACTGGAGCCGTGGCTGATGACACCCATCAGAAATGCACACACACCTGAACAGGAACGCCATAATGAGGCATACGCACAAACATGTAATGTAATAGAGCGTGTGTTTGGGCTGCTCAAGTCACGGTTCCGGTGTCTGGACACATCTGGTGGAGCCTTGCAGTACTCACCAACTACATGTACCCAAATTGTCATGGTATGTGCTATGCTACATAATATGATCTTGCGAAAACAGCTGCAGCAGGACCAGCATAGGGCCGGGCCAAACAGCCCCCCACCATTGCCAAGGCCATCACAGGCAGAGCGTGACTCGGAGGAGGAACAACCTCAGCCTTCCCCAGTAGGCAAAAGGAGACATGCCCAGTATGCCCTGGCCTTGGCAAAGAGGCAACGCATAGCACATACACTGGCTCAGTAGGAACCCTGGGAATGATACCCCTCTGACTCACTCATATAATAACAGGGATGCCTAAAATGACATAACCTGCTCTCAAACATGTACAGGGAGTGTAGTATGTGCATCCGACAGAGGCAGCCCTGCAGCACCACCTGAGGCATGAATGCCATGTGTTAAGCAATGTAACACCATGTAGTATATACACACTTGATAACCCTGACTAACATCCTACCCTCACCAAGCATGATGCCACAATATGACGATGAGATGATCAATTGCAATAATTGGCTGAAGTATTGCAGTTAGTCAAAGGGGATCCAATGTGTGCCAGCCTGGGATGACATGCTGAGCATGACATGATGCTCCACCTGCTAGGGGTGGGGTGCACCTATCAGTCCAGGCCTTATGGATACTGGCAAAGGCTGTTGTTACCCACAGCGTGCCCTGAATAGGTAAGGCTCAAAACACAAACCCACCTCCATAGGTATCACAAGGTATAAGAACCTAGATGTAATGCTACCCAATGCCAGAAGTCTAAACAGCAAGATCCATGCAGTCTAAACTCCCCCAGTATGGAGAATGTTGATATCTGTCCTGTAACAGAAAACTGGGTCAAGGCTCACAACAGCACCCTAACACTACCAGGTTACACCTCATACTGTGCTGTACAGCCTCAAAACATGTAACAAGCCACAAAAGGAGGGTGACTAGCAATAATTGTCAAGGATAACCACACCCCCATGTTGGTACCACAACAAGAAGCAGCATGGACTAGCCATGGTCAAGTAACAGTGGCTAAAACTGCCTCCCGGTTTATAGCCTGCTACAGACTACCATCCTAACACCATGAACTGCACTTGGCCTATGTTGGAATACATGAATATATCAAGCCCTCCAAACCACATTATATTGGGTGACTGAAAATACCCAAACATAGACTGGGAGCATTATACTAGCTCCAACACTGTAGGACAAAAGTTCCTAGAATCCATAAACCAAAATGCCCAGGAACAACGTACCACTCCCACAAGAGGGGTAAGCATACTGGATGTGATAATCAGCAACATGGATACTGGATGTCAAGATGAGAAGTGTATCCCTCACTGGTAAGACCACACCATAGAGTAATCACACCGGATATACACATCCTGACCACAGTCCCTGGCCAGAAAACCACAGTGAAAAACATGTGTAAAGCAAAAGTTTCACTCCTCCAAACTGATGTGGAATCCATTAAAGGCCCTGTGCAGGTGCAAAATATGGGCCACACCTCAGAACCTGTTATACAGGCATTCCATGAACACTGCCAGGAATGCTTGGATTATGCAATCTCAAATAAAACCAAGACACAATGCCATACATGCAGGCATCTGGCATGGTGAACTCCAGCCATTACCAAACCATGCAAGAGAATGAGGAAGCTACTACATGATAGAGCAAACATAAAAAGGGAAGTAATCACTGATCAGTAGTATGGCAATAAAATATGTCCACACATACAATCCACTAAGGCCAGCTACAACAAGTTGAATCTGTAAATCTTGAGGCAATGTTACACCTGCCCCAAGTACACAGACAACCCTCAACTCCCCCCAAGAAATACAAATATATGTGAAAGATGCAACCATTTATCCAAACAGGAGGCTGAGCTCCCTCAACTCAGTACTGTCAAAACTAGTCAGGAGGAGAAGGTAAGCACACACACCACAAACCCAGTCCCACATAGACCTATCACAACTGCAAACCAAAGACATAAACACAGAAAAACATTCCCGGAGGCCCTAATTACAAACACACCACATCATCAGAGGCCTCCAAAGCAGACACCCAAGCAACCACAACCTCCAAACATAGCACATGCAACACATAGTACACAAAGCTGGTGTGCCAAACAGTCACAGGCCAGAAGGAGAAACAACATGCCTGATACAGTTGTAATAGGTGACTCCATAGTCAGACACACTGCTGTCCCGCTCACCAGACTGAACAAGGGAAAGGGTACAGTAAGCTGCCTGTAGGCTGCTACAATACACCACATAACACAAGTACGCAGGTCACCCCAAAGCAAGTAGAAATATGATGCAGTCATTGTCCATGCTGGTGTGAATGACCTGAGATGTACCTCCCTGGACTACATGAAAAGAGACATAGATGAGCTCTCCGATTATGTAGTCCAGGCCGGTATGACATTGACCGTTTGCAGCATCCTATCCTCACCAAGAATGATGCTACAGTACAAACACAGAATGATCAGCTTTAACAAGTGGCACAATTACTGGTGTCATTCCAAGGGGATCCAATGTCTGTCTGCTTGGGATGTCAGGCTTGACAAGCCACGCTGCTGTTCCAGGGATGGCTTGCACCTGTTACCCCTGGGTGTCTGGATATTGGATAAGGCTTTTGCCACCTCCATAGAGCCTTTTGTAGACAAGGCTGAAAAGACTAACCCACCACCCTAGAAAACATAAGTGGAAAGAAACATAAGGGTAATGCTGACCAATGCCAGACATGTAAACCTCAATATGTATGCTCCCAAGGCCCTCCCAAGTATGGAGAACATTGATGTCCGTGCAGTGACAGAAACCTGCAGCAAGGCTCCTGACAGCACACCAGCACTACCAGGTTATACCTCATATCATGTGTTATGGCCCCAAAACCTGGACCAAAACATAAAAGGAGGGGGACTATCCATATACAGCACAGACACCCACATGTCGAGGTAACTGACAATGCACGAAACATCAGAGACCACCCATGTGCAACTACCCATAGGCAAAACTGCTGTACAGTCTGTAGCATGCTACAGACCACACTCTCACACACAGGAACCCCACCCAGCCGTCCTGAAGACACTGGACAGTATGAATGTCTCACCAAATACCAAACAAGATACTCACAAATCACCACATAGGTGGTAATCCATTATGTATGGAAGGAGTAATCAGGGACCTAGGGACACAAGTGGACAGTAACCTGTTATGTGACACTCACATTGCCAACGTGGCTAGGAAGACTGTCTATATTGGACACCATATCATGAAAGGATTCACATCTACGTCAACAGAGGTCTTTGTGCCCCTATACTGTTCTCTTATCTGACCCATAATCTAGTACAATGCCTCATTTGGGATGTACCTTACCCGACACCTGCAGCAGTTAGAAAGACCTCAAAGGTACCTCACCAAGAGGATAAAGGATCTCAAATATATGTCACATGCTGCCTGGCTGTAGACACCCCAGCTGAATGCAGTCACATACTGCCTACACAGAGGTGTTGTATGCCTGTTGTACAAGGCCATGTCCAACACAGGAGTAATGGACATGCTCCACCCCAGAAAACCCAAAGCCATTGGAGCTGTGCGAGTGAGAGATGTCAACCTCAACACATAATGAAATAGGATGTGCTGGAGGGACAGATACATAACCCAGAGGCTCCCTACACCCTGGAACAGAATCCGACTCCATGTTAGGCAGAGCCCCTCACTGACACTCTTCAACAGGAATCTTGCCAAGTGGATGGATGATCATAGATGTACACTGGGGGTCTTCACTGTGTCACGTCCAGACAGAGGCACAGTAAAGTAAATCATAAATGGCCATAATATTTACATAGCAAGGGGTGGCGAAAGCCACACGCACTCTGGCTAGGCTTATAAATGCCCTAGGGTGGATAGCCTAGTGTGAACCTATGAACCTATGAAGATACAAATTGCACAAGACACTAAGGATAATCACAAGGCTTTCTTAACTGATGGTAGGAACCTTGTTGGGAATTCACAGATATGCTCTGAATCACTCAAATATTACAAACAACATACCAAACACACACACATATTGCCAACATCCACCCTGACAGGTGCAGTGCAACCCCCCCCCCCCCAATGCAAAATATCTATCCCAGCAGACTGCTGGCCCCCTGACATTGCAGATGCTAAGGTAACAGCCAGCATCTACAAAGCAAAACACACAGCATCAATGGTGTGAGATGGTGTCCTGGGCTGAGTCCAACATGGACTCCAAGAAGAATGGAATGCCAAATAACATTACTGCTCAATGTCAGCCTTACCACAGGATATGTACCCAAAGAGCAGTGTACAACAACAGTAGTCCTTCTCAACAAAGGTGTTGCCTGAATGGATACTGCAAACTACCACCCCAGAATCCTGACAAGCTTGCTCTGCACAGCTATGGAAAGGATCAGCATGTACCGCAGACATAAAGATATTGGGGACCTACTGACACTGGACCCTACCCAGTGTGGCTTTCTTAAGTGCAGATCCTGCCCCTAAACATGTTTGACTCATTTGAAACAGTCATTAAGGTCATTGATGAGGGCAATGTGGTCCACACAGCATAGCTGGACCTTGCAAAGGCTTCCATACAATACCCCACGTGTTCATTATAGATAAGCTCACCAGCTTAAATATAAACCCTATGTCAGTAGAGGGGTTGCAAACCAGACCAAGGACAGAACTGACATGGTCAGACATGCTGCAGCCATGTCAGACTACAAACCAGATATAACTGGCATCCCACAAGGCTTGGTCCTGGGACCTCCCTCGTTTGGTATATATGTCCCATAGGTACAGGCCAACATGGAAGGACTGTGTCTGAACAAGTTTGCAGAGGACTACAAACTGGCCACCATATCTGACCCTCCAGCTGACACAAGCATCCCAGAAAAGGGCCACATAGAAACAGACAACTGGTGCCATAGCCATGTTAGCAAGCTAATTGCAGAAAAGTGTATAGTCAATCCCTGTGGATATACAATAAGTGACCACCAATTTCCACATAGGTGTTAACCCATTAAGTACTTAACATGTAATGAGAGACCTGGGGACACAAGTTGATAGATATCCTGCATTGGACAAGCATGTGGCTGTAGTGGTTACAGAAACATACCATATACCCACCTAATCATGAAGGTTGTCAGATCTAGATAAGGGGAGGTCATTGTGGCTCTGCAGTCATCCTTCATCAGCGTTACAATTGACTACAATAGCCCCTGTGGATGTACCTCAGCAGACACCTCCATCAACTGTAAAGTCCCCAAAAGTACCTCACCAGGAGTATCAAAGAGCTTGAACAGATGCCATGTGTTGCCTGATTAAACAAGCTGCAGCTCCACACACTGCCATACTGCCCACCCAGAGGCACGCTGTGCCTGATGTATAAAGCCATGTCCAAGCTGGAATCAATGAACATGCTGCACCTTGTACAATCTGAATGGCAGTGAGCTATGCACATGAGAGACCTGAACCCCAGCACTGACATACATAGGACAAGCTGTACTGAATGATCCATAACACAGAAGCCACCCCCACTCTTGAGTAAACTCCCAGTACAGGTTAGCCAGAGAGTCACTCATCGACTCTCCTCAAGAGGAATCTTAATGAGTGGATGGGAGATGGTAGGTTTACCCTGGGTATCACTGTTATGTCACGGGTAGATGGAGGCACAGTATACTAACCATGACATATGTCATGGCAAACTCCACTTACAATGTGTGTCGAAGGATGAACACACTCTCTGACTAGCATTAGAAATGGCCTAGGGCACATCGCTAGTGTTTGCCAATGTCCACCTATGTTGTGGAATACACTACCAATGTTGGACAAGCCTGGTTTAAGTAGTTCATATCTGAACATAATGCAACATGGTCAGATGTGCACAACTGGCCCCTAACCAGTCTGTTGTGCTCACTATGAAAATGTGAAGCAGTGATAGGAATAAAGCCCAGGATACTGTCCACCACAGTGAAAGTACTGAACCAGTACACTATACGGTACTACAGTGTTAGGTCAGTATGAAAGGATGTTGACAACTGTATGCAAAGTATCCCATGCAAACCCTGCAGGCACAGTATAATCCCTGTTGTGTTCAGACACAAAGCAGTTGGACAGTAAGTACACAACATGACACACAACACACAACCATAAATGTGAGATATTGTTGAAGTTCACACTCATCCACAAATGTGGTGGGCTGCAGAGTTCAACATATGGAAAGCTCACACTGGGCATGCTCGCACACTTTGATAAATGAGACATATGTCAGATAACATGCCATGGAAAGCCTGAACTGGGCATGCTCACACACTTAGGCCAAATCTCAGTTTAGCAGTTGGCCACACATATCTGGTATTTGTACTTGTTAGTCCAGGAACCAACCACATTACAGCAATCTGCCCAGTGCACACAGTTAAAGGACTAAAGAGACATAAGTGATATAGTGGATCCCTCTCATATTCAAACATCTTCCACAGATACACAAGTTGTTCATAGAAACAGGGAATGCCATGGCAATAAAGACCTGCAAACAGTCTATCAGCAACAAATATTGTGCATCTGACAATTAAACATATGGGTGTAGAGGTCAACACTAAGCTGTTTGCCCTAGGGAATGACAGCATAGCCAGAGTGTGCTTGGTGTCTGCCTCCCCAATACAGTAGGCTACTGCAAAGTAGGTCACATAAGGCATCGTGTGAGGCTAGTGTGCTGTGCCTCCATCAAGCAGGGACACAGTGGAGATCCCAGGGGTTGAATTTGCTAAGCCACATCCATGTTGTTGGTGTGTGCTGGAAGAGGGTTGGTGAGTACCTCTAACAGTAAGTGGGCATCAATAACAGACTGAGGGGAGCCTTATCTGCATTGTCTGGACAATTTCACTGTCAACACTTTGTCGTGATGATTATGAGGGATTGAAGTGTCATGCCAGTACTGTTCAGAGATGTCCTCCCTCTGTGGGCTACTGCTCTGCAATGTATTAGCTCACTCTGTCTGTTGGACAGCTCATATATGGCTGGTGTACACCTGACAGGTGTCCTGTTGTGGAGGAGTCATGGGTATATTTGGGATAGCATGATCAATGCAAACCTTCCACATGCTCATAGAATGCAATTGTCAAGGATTATGCAGAGTGGCCTGTATACTCCCCCAGCATGGGTCCTTTGAAGTCTTCCACCCCAGTCTTCACAAGTGTAAAGTATGCTTTTGATAAATACACTTTGTTTGCAGTGACAACCTTGCCTGGGGGTGGGGATGGGATATGGATGTCCAGGGAAAGGTGGGTATGGTCAGATATCAACAATGGTGGTCTACCTCTGGTGTGGAACAGTGAGTACCCATGTTGCAGATGGTCAGGTGCAATATGTATTCCCCCTTGTGGCTGTGGTGAGTGGTTCTACCATAGCACATGGACTCACAAATTGTAGTGGCTGTAGGGTAATGTTGTAGAGGCCTGAGTAGTTCCCACACACAATATACCTGTACCTGGCGTTAACAACTGGAATGGTGTATGTGAACACCTGCATATCTTGGCACTGTTCCCAGGGAAGCAAAGTGTGTGTCCTGGACGTGGAAGGGGTGGTCCGAACTGGTTGTGTTGTGTGTTACAGGTCCTGTGGTCACGAAGCATAGTATAGAACATAACCTGCCAGTGCTGATGTGCATATCTGACCCTGAAGTAGGTGGCTGCAAATGCATATATATGCTATCCCCCACCTGACAGGTAGTACTAGATGTACATACCTCTGTAGAAATAATGATGTCAGCACCCTATAAATACTGCAGGTGCAGAACAGATGCCCAGTAATTCAGGTAGTGCGCTCTGCTAATGCGTCTCCCACAAATGTCATAATATAGTTAGATAGGGGTTTGAATCCTGCAAATGCTCCGTGTGTGTGTGTGGGGGGGGGATAGTGTGTGTGCAATTCTGTATGAAAGAAATTCCCCTTTTGGCAACTAGGAGAACACACTACAGGATGCACATTCCTCTTTCTAAACACTGATGATGTCAGCACCCTATAAGTACAGCAGGAGAAGGGAACCTCACAGTAATGTGAATAGCGCGCTCTGCTAATGCGTCCATCTCGAGTGTCATAACATAGTTAGGTAGGGGTTTGAATCCTGCAAATGTTCAGTGTGTGAGTGGAGGGGGATAGTGTGTGTGCAATTCTGTATGAAAGAAATGCCCCTTTTGGCAACTAGGAGAACACAATACAGGATGCACATTCCTCTTTCTAAACACTGATGATGTCAGCACCCTATAAGTACATCAGGAGAAGGGAACCTCACAGTAATGCGAACGGGGCGCTCTGCTAATGCGTCCATCTCGAGTGTCATAACATAGTTAGGTAGGGGTTTGAATCCTGCAAATGTTCAGTGTGTGAGTGGAGGGGGATAGTGTGTGTGCAATTCTGTATGAAAGAAATGTCCCTTTTGGCAACTAGGAGAACACAATACAGGATGCACATTCCTCGTTCTAAACACTGATGATGTCAGCACCCTATAAGTACAGCAGGAGAAGGGAAACCTCCCAGTAATCCGAATAGTGCGCTCTGCTAATGCATCCGTTTTAAGTGTCATAACATAGTTAGGTAGGGGTTTGAATCCTGCAAATGCTCAGTATGTGTGTGGAGGGGGATAGTGTGTGTGTAATTCTGTATGAAAGAAATGCCCCTTTTGGCAACTAGGAGAACACAATACAGGATGCACATTCCTCTTTCTAAACACTGACGATGTCAGCACCCTATAAGTACAGCAGGAGAATAGAAACCTCCCAGTAATGCGAATAGTGCGCTCCGCTAATGCATCCGTCTTGAGTGTCGTAACCTAGTTAGGTAGGGGTTTGAATCCTGCAAGTGTGTGTGGGGGGGTGGAAGTAGGGTGTGTGCAATTACATGTGTGAAAGAACTGAACCTTTCGGCAACCAATACAACACACCAGCTGCTGCATATTCCAATCTCTACACAGAGATGATGTCAGCACCTAACAAGTACAGCAGAAGAGGGCAAATCTCCCAGTAATGCAAATAGCACACTCTGCTACTGCATCTCTCACTACTGTCATAGCACAGTTAGTTATGGCTTTGAATTCCACACATGCCACATGTGTTTTTGTCACACAGAATGCCCATGTGTGTGGGTTGTTGTTCACAATAATGCATGACATCGATTAAACCAGTAATGGCAATGGACACAGATGATGTATGTGTGTGCCAAATACACATATGTACCTGTGACCTTCAATAGTTCCCATGTCTGACGCCTGCCACATGTGAATACATGGTAGTTGCACTGGATAACATTATGACTGTGGTCTTCTGTGTGGGTGCTGCATGTGGTATGTGTATATACAGTGTGAGTTGTATATGGTATCATCCTGGCAGCGAGGGATACACATCTGGTCTGGGGCATATAGTCTACATGTTGTTGATGAACAGGTGCTGCATATTTTCACCTGTTGTGGGAGTGGTAACAAGTTGTTCCATAGCAATGCAGTGACTACATGCTAGGAACCTTTCAGCTAGGGTGTTGCAGCTACAGTAATTCATCAGCATTCAGTAATACGTCAGCATTCCTGGTGAGGGTATGATGCCAACCAAGGTCAGGGTCATACCAGCCTGTGCCACATGCTCAGAGAGCCCTTCTATGTTCCCTATCATGTAGTCCAGGGAGGTACATCACAGGTCAGCCATAGTGGCATGGACAATGACATATGTGTCCATGCCTCTGACTGACCTGTATGCTTGTGTTATGTGGTGGACCATAGTGCACCACGGGCATATCACTGTGACCTTCACCTTGTCCAGCCTGGTGAGCGGGACCTCACTGTACCGGACAATAAAGTTACCTAATACAACTGTAGCAGGTGTGTTGTCTAGCCATACAGGCTGTGACTGTTTGGCACACAGGATTTGTGTGCTATGTGTTGCACGTGCTGTGTTCCGGCTTAACGTATGCCTGTGTGCCAGCTGCAGAGGTGTCTGCTGCTGAGGCAGGATGCTATTCTGAGGCTCCACGAATGGCCCAGTGTGTTCACGTGTTTGGATTGCTGTCAGTGTAGGTCTACATCAGACTGGTATTGTAGTCACTGTAGTATTTCATGCCACCTGACAGGTTATGCCAGTACTGGGTTCAGAGTGCTTAGGCCCCAGTTTGGCTATGTGGTTGCATGTCATACATGTGTTGTACGTCCATGTGTAGGGGAGAGGGTTGACTGTGTACATGTGGCAGCTGTGGCATTGCCACATGACCCACATATTCCACAACTGTACCAGAGAGGTGACTGACAAGTGACCTTTGCACATGCTACCATAGTATTGTGATTGCCATGGTGATTAACAGCACATAGGGCCAATGGGGAACAAGGTACAGAAGGTGAGTATGTGAGGGTGTAGTGCCTGTGATTAGTTAGCACTGGCATATATGACTGCTGACGTGGACAAATGCCAGGTAAGTCATATGCAATGTGTCACAGGCAATGTACATGTGAACAGGACAAACAGTGATGTTCTGTCAAGTGAGACATGGGCATACATATAGTAAGCTATGCAGATGTCACTAGGAGTCCACAGAAGCTCTGTAACTCTGCATTGCAGGTGGGATCAGTGTTCAGGGTAACTGCAAGCAAACATGCATGCAAACAAAGCTACAGTAAGCAGGGCTGCATGTAGTCCATTGTACAACAAACAAGCTGTACCACTTCCAGTAGATAACAGTGCAAATATGCAGGCACTATACACATGTACATGGAAATACACAGGTCAGATGGCTAGGGTCCAGTCTCAGCGCACACAAGTGTACAGACCATGTACCGTCAGGATGTACAATAACTGGATGGAAACCCAGGTGCTCATACCTGCAGTAATACACATGTCAAATAACAGACACTGAGCCTTCACTCAGTGGTTCCATATGTAGTAGGGTGTATGCTACCTGCCCTGCCACCACAGTATCCCTGACATTTATGGGGACTCTCCCTCCTGTGAAAGTTAGTTTTGTGTGTTGGGGCTGTCTAGCATGGTATGAGATGTGAGTTTGCAGTGCTAGGGTGGTCCTGTGTGTCCTGTACCAGTCGTGTAGTACTGCACACATATCAACATTCTCAAACATCCGCATTGCAGAGTCCAGTGTGGGCAACATGCCACTTGCAGTTTACATGTCCATCATTGCGTATCAATACTTTCATTACCTTATCCCCTGTGCTACCTATGTATGTAGCCTTCTGTTGACATCCTTACCACCAGTTTGCCAACATATGCAGATGATACACTATGGTACTTACCATGGGTGTAGACAACAGTACAAGACAATCATACCCTTACTGCATCAGGCATGCTGGGATATACCCACAATTATATTAGCACACAGTACTGTTAACAACATGATACTATTACTACACGTCTATGTAGTCACCCTGTGCATCAGCAATATGTTAACCTGTACCTGCACTGATGTTACAGATTGCAGGAGGTGGCACAGTTTCATCATATGCACAGGGTGTGAACTTGGTATGCCTGAGTCTGCCACTGATACCACCAATTGACATGTATGTGTATGTGTGTTGGTGAGGGACAGCAGTACAAGGTGGGGCAATGATGATTGAGTGTGTGCGTGTATGGGGTAGCCCTAGGTGTTGTCAATTCGCATGTGTGTATGGATGCACACAGTTCCACCTCATGGCTGCCATATACTGGTGTTTGTGGACAGCCACAGACTGTACCTGCCAGGTCATACAGATCAGTGTCTCTGGCCACGGACACAGTACCTGTGCCTTGCAGGGGTGCTACGGACCGTATCCAGTACCAGTCCAGACTGGGTATTGTCATCAGAAGCAGGTGTTCATTGACTGGACACAGATCCCTGTCGGGCCTGTCCAGAGCCACATGCATGTGGTCTCCTGGGGCGGTCTGATGACAGCACAGACCCAGCATTGCTGGGGCTGCTGCTGGCACTATGGGGGTGGCCGCAGCCCTGTTGTTGTCTGTGACAACTGCCAGCTGCTGCTGTTGCTGGCATATGCCCACGTCGATGCCTCAACCATCCACCATTGCCCTGGCTCATATACATGTAGTTGTGGAACTGATCTAATATGTCCCCACAATGTCTGTCTATGACATCGGTGAAATTACGGATGGCAGCCGCAATGTCACGCATACTGTCAGTCATGGCTGAGCGACATGCTGTCAGCTCCCTCAGACCCTGTCTGGTGTACCGTTCCATACGTGACTGTGCCTGCATGACAGCCCGAAACATAGCTGAGGTTGTAAGACCTCTGTGGGCACGTCTGACAGGGGCAGCACACCCACGGATGCTCCACGAGAACCCTGGACATCTGTCTGTGTGGTACCATCTCAGGGCCATGCCCATGGCTGCTGTGTGGGGAAGCATGTGCCACAGATACCACATTACCCTGGTCAATGCCCACTGTATCCTGTCCATCACCTAGGGACATTGGTGACAAAGGGTGTATTGGCAGGATGACTGTGCACATTGATGGGGTTGACAGCTGTGTATTGTCAATTGGCTGACCAATGATGGACCCTGGCATACCTTCCTGTGCCATTACACAGATGTCATCATTATCAGTACCCGTGGCACCTGATTCAGGTTCCCTGCTGCATGACACCAGAGCAGCACCAGAACATGTGGGAGGGAAACAGGAAACACAGTTTACAATGTCTACACAATGTTACCAGTGATGCACACATGCACACATGCACAGGTGCACACATGCACAGGTGCACACATGCACACATGCACACATGCACAGGTGCACACATGCACACATGCACAGGTGCACACATGCACACATGCACACATGCACAGGTGCACACATGCACACATGCACACATGCACACAGTTGCACACAGTTGCACACTTGCACACAGTTGCACACTTGCACACTACTCAGTATGCGAGATATCAACACACAGACACAGACACACCTGCATGCATACACAGAGCACTACTCAGTGAGCCTAATATTACTATTACTATCAAGACTATTAAAGGTATTGTTAATACACACTCACCAGCATGGATAGGCTGCATTGCTGTTACACCGGAGGGACCTGCAGAAGTGAGGAAATTAATGTCAGTGGGCACAACTGTGCCATTGTTACTGAGTATGATACAGGTCAGTAGTACAACAGTCGCCTGTTACAGGTCAGCTGCTGATATTGAGAATATCACACTTGCACATTAAATACTATGATGACAGCTACAAACCAAGGAAACACCTCACACATGCATTAACTACCAGTGTACACAACAGTCAACTATACATATGGCATATTACCTGCACGCTCGTAGTCTTGCTGCTGTGTGGCTCCAGCCTCCATCATAATGCAGGTCTGCTGCTGTTGTTGTTGGCGGGCTGGAGCCACAAAACTTATGAGTAGTCCCTCCAGTCTGGTGAGTGGGGGATGTGTAGCCACCCCACCACCTGTGGCAACCTGTTGCCTGTAGATATCCGACACACGCTGATGGACATTTCTGATTAAATCACTGCAGTGATGTCGTACCTGCTCATATGTCCTATTATGCATGCCTATGTCATTTACCCGATGGACCAGGTCTTGCCACAGTGCAGCCCTCTCCTGCTGATTCTGGCTGGTGCGGGAAAAGAGTATTGCATAATCCCACACCAGGCTCTGGTGTATTTCCTCATCCTCAGCTTCAGAGTATGCTGGATTGCGCTGGTGAGCCATGGTCCTGAAAAAGGAAATAACATGATATCAGCAAAATATGTCAGCAGAATTTGGCACACATACTACACATGCTACTCGACTGTTGTGATACAACATATCTCACATATATAGCATCTGTCTGTCTATTGGTGGATACACATGTAAATGGCCAGGTATCAGTGCTCAGCCAACAACTGTGCAACAGTACCTGGCACACTCCATACGACATACTACCAAACCCTAGCAGTCAGAACACTGATTCAGGTCCAAAGCACCTCCTCACTCTGGGGGTTTGTATCGAGGTACTGTATGGGGTACATCATCAACTACTGTGAGCTGACCACAAACTAATTGCCCTGGATATACATATCCCACCTCCACCACCGGCACAAACGACTACAGTGAATAACATTTCAAATGCAAACTTTACACTTTGTAACACTGACATGGTATCCTTTAAGCCCACTGGGCCAGTGGAAGACACAACCCACAATGCTGACCCCTTCACAAATGATTTCTACGGACATCTCCGAGAATGCATGGATCATGCAATCCCATATAAGACCAAGACACTCTCCACAAAGGGAAAGCATCCTGTCTGGTGGACCCCAGCCATAGACAGATTGTATAACAAAAGATGGAAGCTACTGCAAGACAGAGCATAATTCCATAAAGGGAAGGCATGTCTGATCAGCACTAGTAAGGAGCTATTTTCTCTCATACAAACATCCATGGGCAACTTTGAGAGGGAAATCAACAGGGACACTATAGATAACCACAAGGCCTTCTTCAGTTATGTTAGCAACCTGGTCAGAAACCCTCCAATATGCTCATAGTTAGTACACAACAACAAATAATTCACTGAACCCACAGATATTGGCAACATTGTGGCAGAGAGGTTCAGTGCAAGTTTCCCCCCTCCCTCTCCCCCAAACTAAGACATACTTATCCCAGCTGACTGTAACCTCCCTGTCATCACAGATGTCCAGGTGTGAGCCGCCCTCAGAAAAGCAGAAAACACAACATGAATGGGACCTGATGGTATCCCCGGTTGCATGCTACATGAACACCAAGAGGAGCTAAACACACATATAGAAGTGCTATGTAACACTAGCCTGACTACAGGATATGTACCTGTACACTGGCATACAGCAGCAGTGGTTCCACTCCATGAAGGAGGCACCTCTACATACCAATACAATACAACACAATACAATACATTACAATACAATACAATACAATATGCTATTGCCCCTGGGACTACAGCAGCATACTGTTCTGCTACCCTGACCATTGTGACACATGTGATGTGATGGTACCTGCTCCTGTCAAACAGTTACACAGGGTGACTCATATGGCATATTACCTATCTGACTAACATTCAGCAGGGGTATGTGTGACATGTACTCATGGGGAGTCTTGCTTCTTAATGCTGTGTGGTTTATTGCAGGGTATGTCTTATCTGTGGGTAGGAACCGCTCTCTACTGCAGTGTCATGGACGACACACAGCAGTCATTTAGGTTGTGGATGGTGTGAGGTGTTACTATGGTTGTTGGACATCTGTCATGGGTGTGACTTAAGTATGTAAATCCAGGAGTGGTAACCTCTATGTGGGTAGTATGTGTGTACTCTGTGGTGTTGTCAGCCACTGTGCATTGGTAATGTGTTTGAGTGCATTGTCACAGTGTTGTACATGTCACTGTGTCCTTCTCCATATCTGTAGCTGTCATGTGAGGTACACACCGTGGCAGCCATTGTGTGGTGTGGAGGGGTACACTGACCTACATGTCCATAGCTGACACACCATGTCTGCTGACACATACCATGTGCAGGTATTCCAGGAATAGTGTGCCACTGTGAATATCATTGGGGACTATTGTACACATTTATGACCCTGTTCACCCCTGACACATGCAGTGGTGGGCAGCCAATCACATATCTGGTGGTTACTGGTGTAGGTGATTTGAAATGGGGTATGGTACTCCAGTTTTGACACTGGTGTTCACTCCATGCCTTTGTCACCAGGCACCTGTTGCAATACATCTGTACACATGTGCCTCACTCAGAATATATATACATCTCTCTCTCTCTCTCTCTCTATATATATATATATATATATATATATATATATATATATATATATATATATATATATATATATATATATATATATATATATATATATATATATATATATATATATATATATATATATGTCTGTATACATATACACATATATATATATATATATTGATGTACATATATTGCTATAGATATGGAGAGAGGGGTGGTGTGTGACAGAGGGGTGAGAGTGACAGAGGGGTGGGACAGGGGGAGTGTGATCGTCATATACAGTCATATCTGTAGATAGTCAGATCTGTCTGTCTATGTATATGTATCTACATATATCTATATCTGTATGTGTGTATTACATATATATATTTGTACATATTCTATCTATCTACATCTGTCTATGTATTCCTACATCCCTCTCTATGTATGTATACATATATGCATATATATATATATATATATATATATATATATATACATACATACATATATTGACATACATACGTATCCATATGATAGATAGGTATATCAACATGTTTGTTTACAAAACTGTGTACACACACTAACATACTGCTAAACATACATAACTGTGAAACCTACTTTGTACATTGCACTACAACCTACATTCAACCTACATTGATATGTGCACATAGATGCCCTCACATACATATGTATGTACAGCCTTCACTGATAGTTGCTGTATGTCCCCTGCCCTATGCACATCTTCATATACATATGGATACAGACCAATGACACATATGGAGGGTTCACAGTATGTAGACTTTTAAACTTTTAAAGTATTACTTTACATTACCTGTGTTTGTCACAGCTGCTTGCGTTGCCATCTGGTTTGGTCTCCTGCTGCTCCAGTTGCCAGTTGTCAGCTTTCAAGTGGTTGTTGATGACTGGTTTTGTTTGTGTATGTTTTTTCTCTCTCTCTCTCTCTCTCTCTCTCTCTCTCTCTCTCTCTACCTCCACAGGGTGCAATGAAAGTATTGCATGTGTGGACTGGGAGTACAGCATGCTTTTGTAGGTATCTGCATATGTCCATGTGATGGCCTCTGCACCAATTGTTAGCCAGCATTTGCTAATTGCATGCAGCCAGTTGTGTACTGATTGCAGTTCTCACTGTGATTCCAGGACAGTGCTATGAAAAGGTATGTGAGATAGGCATAGCCCTTTCAGAGTTTAAGGGCAGGGACCATGCTGGTATGCTGTGGACACTGTTCTGTGAGTGTAAAGGTTAGTATCCCTCTCATATTTCTGGCTGTGTTGTAGATTAACATTTCTCCATTCATTTCTCCAGTTTCCTGTACTAAGTGTGTATGTACACTGACACCTAAGACTACTACTACTGTTAATGTGGGTGTGTGTGCTTTCCTGTGGGACATGTGGTGTAACTAGTATATAGCAGTGGCTCTTGCACTTTGTTGCTATGGCTTCAATATTTGCCCTTTACATTCACTACTTGTATGCCTGCTAGGTGTCTTGACTGTAGTGTGTTGCTGTGGCTTTCCTAATTTCCATGTACATTCACACCTTGGAATGCTTGCTATATCTGCTAGTGTGTTACTGCATGCAGTGTGATCTGGCCATGGTGTGGGCCTTGACATCTATTAGGGTATTTGAGTATGCTGCTGAGCAGGCCCCAGAGACTCTCAGGTGCATCTTTTATCTGCCTCATGGAATGGTACATATCAGTGGGGTACACCCATTAAATTGTCTGGTATTCTGCAGTTGTGACTGTGGGATAGCATGAGCATATGTATTACTACACTATTTCTGCCGTGCAAGTGGTGCATACTTTCAGTACTTCATAGTTACCATTGCATGTGTTGTAACACCTTTCTGCCTACTGTTTGTACATTTCACAGGGAGTCTGTGGGGCATCCCTGTAACTCAGTCACTGTTGCTATGTCTAGGCTCTTAACTATTCAAATATGGCAGTGTCAGAACTCTCAAGTGTACAGATATTTGTAGGTTGTCCACATTTTTGCCTCATATTTTGGTCAATATCTCATAAACAGCTTTTTCTGGCAAATCACTGTAGGCTCAAGTCAGACTATAGTGACAACCATTTCAGTTTCAGACTTCATACCCTTCCAAACATCCAACAAAATGCAGAACCTGTTACTCTCTCAACTGTCTAAGTTTGTTGTAGCATTATTTGGAATGTGTCCCTGTTTTTGGCCCTTTGCTCCACATTTTTTATTACTTAGTCCGGATGTGTTCCTGTAAGAGGCTGTGGGGTATGGGCAGTGATTATCCTGCTGTGAGTATGTGTGTGGCTTGCAAGGTGCTACAGTGACATTATTACCTACTAGCTACCAACTAGCATGGCTGTTTCTGTTCACACACTACTATTCTAGAAATCCACTACATTTGACAGTAAATATACATGACATGCTTTGTGTACTACACATCCTATATTCCCTTTACATTCATTTCTACTATTACATGATATATTTATTGTAGCACAATGCTCTTATATAACAGTCATGACTTAGTGGTAAGTCATGCAGACTACTGTTTCCAAGGTCCTGGGTTTGGGACTAACAGTGGGATTTTATTTTGCTTTTGAGCAGACTACAGGACTTGTCATTCAGAGTGACTAAGGCACTTTTAAGCAGTTGTAACCGGGTTAGCGCTGGTTTACGTGGAGCTCACGCATGCGCACTGGCGTTCAGCTCTGCGCACACCCGCTTACAACTGCTTAAAAGTGCTTACTCTTGCGCACACCCACGCTATTTTCTTTGAAAGAAATGAAAATGGGGAGACAGGAAAGTGGTGAAAAAGGGGTCACAAAGAGGGTAAGACAGTAGGGAAACAAGCTAGGGTTTTGCAGGAGGGATGTAGGTAAGGCCCATAACTTCCCATTTCTACATCAGCAACAGCTGTGCATATGTTTGTAATTTGGTGTGATATTTGAAACCTTCCACCCCTGAGAGAAGTGTAAGGACAACAATAATACTTGTTGTACAGCCAATTGTAATTGACAGTTTCCATGTCCAACAGACATGTGTGAGAAATGGGCAGCTATGTATGGGGCGTAATTTTTTTGTGGGTACAGAGTGCCCTTTTTTTTTTTTTTCAGGTGAGAGTGGTATGTCAGGTACGGGAAGTTGGTATAGCTGGGGAGGTAGGCTGGGTAGGTTAACAGACAAGACAAACAAGACACATACAGGGGCGGTGTATGACACATGTGGGGGGGTTACACAATTGACGGGGACGGATGTTTGGATATCTAGAGCCCATGAGCCCACAGATGGCAACAGTGGAACTGATATCCCCACCCATGGGCAGTTGCCACTGTGCCTTCATGGCCCAGGATGGGGCTGTGCTGGGGGCTGTGTAGGCCGGGCAGCAGGCACTCCCGTTAGTTGTGCCACCTGTGCCTCAAGCTGGTGTAGGGGCCCAAGAACAGTTTCCCGGATCTCCCTACACACCACAGTCCGGACATTACGGAGGGTGAGTGGATGTTCTTCTCTGGCCACACTTGCAGAGGGGGGAGGAGCCCCATCCCCTGCAGCGCTTCCACCCGCAGGTGGCACAGGGCCACCGGAGGAGGGTCCGGCCTGGGCACTACTGCCAGGTGCACTCGCCAGCTGAGGAGGGAGAGGTGGGTCCGCTGGAACCCGCCTTCCCTGTCGTCCAATGTTTTGCATTATGTCATGACAGTTTGGGTTAGTAACGTACAATACCATTCACAATTAGTTGTAACAGCATGCATTAGTATTCCCATTAACCAAACACCCAGATATTCAAACCATTGAACAGCAAGCATAACACATGCATATTTTGAACAGCAATACACAGTCCAACAACATGCAGGGTTGATTGATGGCAACAGGCCATCAGGTTTGGATGTATGAACAGGGCAGATGCATCAACGCACATGCAAATATGTATGAACCAACAGGACAAATGTCCAGGGGTGTTAATTGTGATTGCACATACCAATTTCACGTGGAATGGATTATATGTGGTTATAGGGTAGGGTGAAGAAAATTTAATTAACAACTTCAAATACCAATACATATGCTGTACATTTCTAATAGCTGCAGATATATACACACTACAGTTCTGCCTACAGTTTCCTATGTGATAACTACTTCAAGTTGGTGATAGGAATGTTACTGCTACATCTATATACATTTTCATTTTTATTCATACACATTCATATCTGGCTCTGTTCAGCTACATCATCCTGCTACATTTGCTTTATATAGCTATAGACAACTGTGGATGTTTGGTATTTCAGACAACCATACTATCTGCATATTGCAGACTGAGAGCAACATATCCAGATTTTGGGATACACATTCCAGCTGCAGTAACATTTTCAACACATTTTACAGTTTGGTTCTGCTTGTCACATTCATTTCATTCTGTACTGACTGCAGTATACTTTATTCAGGAGTTATTACTACTTTATTGGTGGATTCATAACTCTTTCTCACACTCTCTCACTTGTTTTATTTTTACAATTTAGGATGGTACTTAATTCTAGGCTTTATTGACATGTTTTACCTGTAGTTATAACAATCCTTTCCAACAGTCTCACTTCTGTCATGTTTCTGTATTTCAACAGGGATATATTTCACACATGTGTTTTACTCAGCTTCTGCAGCTGTACTTTTCAGCCTGCTGCAGGTTATGTACTATTATATTACAGGTGGGACATCTTTATTTCAGACTTTATTTCAGACTGCATCACACTTTTGTAATCAAGCAATACTTGCAAACCCTCTTACACTGTTTCTTGCACATTTTATTACTTAGTGACTACACTGCATTCTTTTGCTAACTGTGATACTTATATATTTAGTTACAGTTACAGGGAGAGGATTACTGACCTGCCTGGTGGCGCAACCGCACCAGCCTATCGCCATAGGCTCTACGGTTCGCAGAACGGACACCTGCAGCTGTAATATAAATAAAGTAATATTGGAATACACATCTCCATAATATCAGCTAGGTTAATTTCTTACATAAATAACTAGATGTAACTTACTCAGTAGTGGGGCGTTGGGCATTTGCCGGGCCTCCTGGACCCAACGGTTCAGTTGGTCCTGCTTCCATCTCTTCAGGTCCGCATGGTGGTGATGGACCTGCTCACCAGTCCTTGGTATCCCTGTGGCACTGGTGAGATCATGAGCCAACCGGTCCCACACCTCAGCCCTATATGCTCCCCATAGGACCTGGTCCTGCATGAGTTGGGCCTCATGATTGTGGACAAGGAGCCAAACCATATATTTGGACTCCTCAACACCCCACCTCTGTACTCAAAAGCAACTACCCTCACCTACACCTGACATTCTGGCTGCAAGTTGGTTCTACAATCGGTTATGCTGTGTATTCCCGCCTATGGGGCTTATATATGCCGTTTCTCCCGCACTTATCTGTGATTGGCCAATTTGGAATTGTATCAGCTTCACAAAACCTGCTTTGTCATGCTCCTGTTTCTATTCATTCCTATATATATGTTATTACTGCATTTCTAAGTGCAACTGTCATGGCTTAGTGGTTCAGTACCTTGACTATGGTGCATGGTATCCTGGGTTCGAACCTGGCCACTGCTTTTTATATTTTATGACTATCTACACAGGCTAGGAGGTGTGTCTGTGTAAAGGCAGTTTTGTTACAGCTTGCTCAATGTTGCCCGTCAGTTAGCTTGTTGGCCCGGCTCCGCGCAAATGGATCACGCTGGTTTACGCGTCATTTGGCTGTCAGCATGCATATTACGCTCAGCTCAGCTATGGGCACACAGTTTCAGCATGTTAAAATGCTGCTCAACCCCGGGCACTCATTTTACACCTGTTAAACCACTGCTCACCTACAGGCAGATGTACTCAACTTGTTAGACTGTAGCTCAGCTATAGGCACATCTGACATTTTTTTTTTATTATTATTATCTCACATTTCTTCAAAATATATGGCCCATTTCATTACATTTTACATAAAATCTAATTTTATATGTGTACATATATGTCAGGGACTTGTTTCGTGCTTATTTCACAAAAAAAAAATTGATGTTGTGGGGGCTCGAACCATGACTGCCTGCTCTTCAGCTGACATCTCTACTGCTACGCTATTGCTTCTTGGCTTACTTTGCATATTTAGTTCTTATATGCTTTTCCACTGACTGCTAACTGTGGCTAAGCTACGGGCACGCCCGCGCAAACAAGCGCACTCACGGGCAAACATCTTTACAATTTAAAAAAAAAATTATAAGATGTTCATTTGTACATTTTATGTTCGTAGTCTGTGAGGGCATGTGTTTTGTTGTGTTTATTCACATTTACACGGGCTCTGTTGTGGGGGTTTACTTTCGGGACTTTTACTCTTCTGGGGGCGTGTCCGTTTGCAGGGATCAGCCTACGGACACACCCCCTACTGTCTTCCACGGACCGTGTAAGCCTTAGGTGTGATTCAGCATGCCCTCATGCATATGCATGACATGCTGATGTCACACCATTTAACTGCAGCCTCCGTGTAAGCCTTGTAACTCTTACAGGGAGGCTTCGTGAATCCTGCCCATTGTCTTGCAGGAAGAATTTGCTTAATATTTATAAATACATTTATAATTTTAGTTAAATTAAATATATTAAAGCGTTCACTGTAACTATAGTAAAGCAGTAACGCTAACCATTTATATCCCTTATCATGAAATATGTTTTAGCTTAAAATATAAATATATACTTTTGAAGCTTAACGTCCAACACAAACCTTTTACTTAAAGGGCAAATGTATTGTTTCAGGAAATAAAAGTCCTGCAATCAGAGAATAAAAGTTACTTGTTTTTAAGCTTTTTAATTTTAGAAGCAGTTTTCTAGGAATTCAGCTCACTCTGGCTCTTGAAGGATACAAAACTCCAATCCATTTTTCAATATTATTAAGAATTTTACTTTTGTTGACAAAAGTGGATGCCTCCTCCAGTGTGTCAACTATTTTAGTTCCTTCATAAATAAATAATTTGATCTTTTCAGGAAACACTAAAGTGGCTTTAATATTGTTCTTTTTAAGTTCCTTGATCAGTGGTAAATATGATTTTCCTTTACTGGAATGAACATTGTCAAATCTGACTACATATTCACCTGTTTTGATAGGTGGGCTGGATCATGCTGTTTTTAATATTTGATATTTTTCTAAGCTAGACATAACTATAATTGAACATGGTGATGAGTTTTCCTTCTTTGAAGGTGTTCTCAGCAATCTATGTGCCCTTTCAATTCCAAAAGATAAAGTTTCAGGTAGATTTAATGTTTTATTTAGCTAGGTTGTTAAGAAGTTTATTATGTTATCTCACTCTTACTTTTCTGGTATACCATAAATTCTAATGCTATTTCATTTCAGTTTGTTTTCTAAATCATTAACTTTATCGATGAGCCAGTTATTTTGTTTTAAAAGAAATTCAGTCTGAGGTTCTACTTCAATTATTCTCTCCTCATGATCATTTAAAGCTTCTTCCATACTGCTGATTTGTGCACTTTATTGTTTCATAGTAATTCCAAAATGTTCCATCTTCTTTATTGTCTCTTCTTTGAAACTTTATTTTTGTATCCAGTTTGTCCATTTTAAGTAATACATCCTGCATACTAGATATTAGTGACTGGATGTCTTTTAAACACAAGAATCATGAGTATCATTTCTTGATTGGCTCTCTTAACCAAGCAGTTGAAATTCTGACAGGAAAGTTACAGCTTTTGAAGAGCTTGAAGCTATAAATCTTTTTGCTGACTATTAGTGAATAAAATTAGCTAACTAGTATTTCCAAATTTTAACTTTTTGATTATACTGTCTATCAGAGAAAAAATTCAGTTACAGAGCTTTTACCAGTTGCTGTTCTCAGTTAGCCATCTTGGCCATCCCCCAATTATCTCATTTTCTAATTCCATTTATCATACTACTCTCAAATTTATCACTATCAAGCTTCCAAATGAACTACTGTGCCTTATAGTCTTTTAAATCATCCCCTTAGCATTCATATTCCTTTTAGATGCCTTAGAGCTGTCCCAATAATCCCTAGATTTCCCACACAACAATCTTCAGAACAGAATTTTCCCTTCTATATTATACCACTATTAATATTACTTAAAAATGCAAATAAATAAAAAGTCACCTGAATGTAACATTTTAACCATCTCTTATCTGTCATACTCTACAAAATTATTGGATCCAATCCTGAACCCTAGGAAAAAGAAGAAAAAAAAATATCTAAAATACTCTCATATTTAAAGTCAATGCATATACACTCAAAATATATCCTGTTAACCTTACCAAAGTTGCAATAATCAGGTAAAGTTTTTTTTATTACAAGGCTGTTTAAAGGTTTTACACATGCAAACAGTGTTCGAGATTTATTGACTTATTACTAGTAACACTATCTCAGCAAAGACAGTGAGCCGAGTAACATGATGGTGATATTCAGTGATTTAAAGACATAATAAAGCC
This sequence comes from Protopterus annectens, assembly GCF_019279795.1. NCBI lineage: Eukaryota > Metazoa > Chordata > Ceratodontiformes > Protopteridae > Protopterus > Protopterus annectens. The sequence continues at coordinate 750,119,019 of NC_056744.1, forward strand.
ACAATGACTAGTAACTCAGTATGACTCATTATCATGTTTATGAATAAAGCATTGTCTTATTTATAGGTAAACCCCACTAGTGTTCCTGTTATCAATCCATGCAATGCACACACACGCACACACACACACACACACACACACACACACACACACACACACACACACACACACACACACACACACACACACCAATACTCATTAGTGCACACAGAGACATACACTCAATCACATACACCCACATACACACACAAATAATATTGTAATATTTCCCCTGTAGCACTAACAGCTCCACTCCTGCCATATGAAGTAATGGCTGTATCCCAACAAAAGACTGTGTACACATTTTGATATGTACTCTATGTAGCATGGTAAAGCTATTCTTTGAATCACTCAACTGCACTCTTCTGATGCAGTAAACATTTTGATGTACAGCACATAGCTAACTTTCATTAATCATGCCCCCCGACTCTCATATTTGCATGTAGCCTTTGCCAGTGAGACTACTGTCATGCTGCAGGCCAATATGTTCATACCACTGAAAGGAGACAACAGTCTCAACTTGTTCAGTCATAACACATTGCAATCCTGCTGAGAACAGAACAATGCAATGCAGTCTGATTTTCTGAATTCCAGCTAGTTTATTTTGTTGTATCACCTTATCCATTTGTATTCTGATGTTCTGAATCACAGATAGTTTATTTTGTTGTATCTTCTTATCCACTGCTCATCCACATACTTTGTAACCACAAAAGTTGTGTACAATGCGTTAACCTCTCTCTCTCTCTCTCTCTGAAAAATGAATTCCACTATTGTTAACTTTTCTTCTTATGCATTTACCTTTTTCTTTATTTTTATTCACCAGTAGCCCTTTTAACATCATCTCAAATTCTTTCATTATTTCCACTGCATCATCAAGGAAATCATCATCAATTTTAAGAAGTAGAAAAAAGTCACACACCCCTATTATCATCAATGGTGCCGCAGTGGAGAGAGTAAATAGCACCAAATTCCTAGAGGTACATATCTCACAAGACCTAAGTTGGGCCACAAACACTTCCTAACTTATAAAGAGAGTCCAATGTCTCCACTTCCTTAGGAGACTTCATAGAGCTAACCTCCCCCCACAGGTCATACTCACCATCTACAAAGCTATGATTGGGAGTGTGCTGACAAACAACATCATTGTCTGGTATGAAAATTGCTCTCAAGCTGATCAGAAAGCACTGGATAAGATTGTTAAACAGGCCACAAAAATCATTAGTGCCAACCTTCAATCCCTATAGGACATATATTCAAGCAGATGCTATGGCAGAGTCCAAAAGCTATTGAGGGATATACACCATCTGGCTCATGGACTGTTCAAACGCCTGCCAACAAGGAAGTGCTACAGATGCATTAGATGTAGGACTTCCAGATTCCATAATAGCTTTCCCCCCATCCTATCAGACTGCTGAATAACAAACACATAGCTTAATGTGCTACGTGGATAAAACATTTTTGTGTAATATGTCATCGTTGTTTGCATAAACTCTTTGAATGGCTCACTTTATATGTCTCTATCTGCACTAGGAAAACTGTGAACTGTAAGTTTATGGTATATATTGGTAATGGTAAGTTTACGTGTGCCTCCCTTATTTATTATAGTAATGTTTTTTGCCATAAAATCTCTATGAACCTAGAATCTTTATATTTCTACTGAGTTTATTTCTGCTGTTCTATTTGTAGTGTTTCTGATGTAGATAGAGCTTTCACATTTGCTTTACTTTATTTGCTTTTTTGTATCTTATTTTTATTTAATTTAATTTTTTTATTAATTTAATATATCTTCCTTCTGTAAACTGTCATTCATATGGTATGAGCCTGAGTACTGAAATTTCATGCAGTGATATGCACTTTTTTCCTCTGTGTTGATCTGTATGACAATAAAGTTTACTTTGACTTTGACTTTTGACTTTGATCATCATCAACAAAAACTCTCAACCCTTGCATAACTGTATTTGTAAAGCATTTTAACACCCTTTCATGACTATACAAGAGCATTTATTAAGAAACAAAAAATACCCCAATCAGAAGATATTCTTGCCTAACAGATTTCTACATATTAGTCTTTCTTCTCATCTACCCATTAACCACGTCCACCTAAGAATTTTCATATACCATTTACAATATGGTAATACATTTTCCCCATATTAATGGCATTGCAAAATATTCCATACTTACATATAATGCAAATTGTCATATGCTTTATTAATATCTCTCGCCACCAACTTAACCTCATCCATATTTTCGCTATAACATCTATCTGTTTAATTAATGTTAGTGTTGCTTACCTCTCTTCCCTTCAATTAGATTCATTCTTTTATACATTATCCCAGGTAAACATTTATCATCTTAACCTGCAGTACATACTTACTTAAGTATTTTGTAATCAATATTACCCACAGTTATATGTCCCTTATTCAGTATAGCTTTCTTATCTTCTTCTTCCATAAAAATGTAATGACAATCTACACAATAATCCTTATTATGAATCCACCCCTTAACTACTCATTTAATACTTTATACAAAAAGAAAAATATTATAATATATACCATCCTTACTAGTTAAACTATTTTCTTTAACCATATCTACTATATTATGTACTTCCACTTCATTAATCCTTCTAACATTCCATTCCTAAATTTATTTTCTTACTTTTTCCTTATATAGTGCCTCCACATAAAAGTCTGCCACTGCCATGATCTTACTTTGAGTATATATGTCATTGCCTTATCTTGCAATCAAATTCCTGTTTCTTAAAAAAAAATCCAGAGTAATAGCATTACACTTCTTCCTAGTTAAATCAGTCATCCTTTCTTCATTTTATCAAAAGTGTTTTTTTTATAACACAAAATATCTTAATAATACAGCACATATTCATATTCCTCAGCTATACCCTCATATTATATCCTTCCAAAAATATTTTCCTGTCTATCTCAGAATAGTCTTTTTATATTTTCTTTTAAGGCAAACCTATAATTCTGTGTAGTTATTATAAAAAAAAAACTCATGCCACTATGATCTTACTGCAATTGTTTTATGTCATTCTTCTACTCTCTGTCCTTGGTGAATTCACCAGTTAACCTTTTTTTATTCCATTACCCATTTTAATTACATTGTCATTAATACTGAGGACTATTGGAATATTATAGTAATCTATACATCTTACTATATCTTTTACACATTTAGCTTTCTTCAGCATATTTGAAAATAAATTTTAATTACCATTCTGATAAGTGTCTAGTCTTCCTTTTCCTAAATCCTAATTTCAAAACTTCATATTTTCTTCACAAATGTTAATGTCCTGAGCTATTTCCATTTTTCTTTCTTATGCCAGTTTCAGTCACCCCAACATTAGTATTCCTATAACAATAACTAAAACCAATCACAAGGATTCATTAACATGCTCATACACATCAAACCCTATTTCTCAATAATAATTGTTGTACTGCTATGGCGTGTGCATAACAATGTGTAGGTACTCATGCCATGTTTACCTGCCCAGCACTTTGAGAAGATTGTGTAATTCATGAATGAAAATGAGTTGACATATGATTTACATATTGACAGTGTCCAGAGGAGTTAATCTGCACTATACAAGTGCAACTGGATACTGAGGCACTTGTATCATATTAGGAGAGACTGCTTGGTTTCACCAACTTAAGATACTACTGTTTTACTGCTGCAATTGCATTACTTTTTTGGACTTTCATACAAATCCTATTAAGGTATGCTATGTTTATTTACACTTAAAATTTACACAGTTGTGATGGCTTATATTTCAGATAACATTGAGTGATGTTTGCAGGTTGTCTGTTTGGGTTGGTATAGCAGTTGTTATTTGAAGTGTCCTCATCTGCTGTTACATGCCTTTATCGCAACATTTCTCTCAGGATGTGTACACGTGGGAACATTTTTATATCATTAGAGCAATGTGAAGATTAAATTTTAGACCAAAAACTGTGTTACATGTTGTATATGCTTAAAATCAGCAAATCTTATTTCAAATGTTAAAATTTTCATTTCATATAACTGAGTCATTATTAATGCTGCTTCCTCGCTCACACACACACATGTTCACTTCTTTGGTGTCAAGCTTGCCCTTCTGTAACACCCCACAACATTTGCAAGTGACGATAACTTTACTTTGCCCTTTGTACATTTCTTTGTGGCTTCTTAGTGTTGCCTATGTCTGATGCAGAAGGTGAATAGCCAATGCTTGTTTACTCAGATGCTTGCTTTAATCAAATTTATTGCACTGATGTTTTTTATTCTGGTCAGTTTCAAATAACTGTTATGTAGGTTTTAAGACTTATTCTATTTGTAGTGGTATTCTTCACATTACAGTCATACTAGTTAGCAATTATTGCTTGCTCACCATCTTGTACAAATGATGCTAAGATTGCCCTGGCCAGTTTTGGGGTGTCTAAGCTGGGCAACTTTAATGCATGATGCACAGTACTGGGCAGATTAATATTTATGCTGTATATGTCATTCACACATAAATACATGCATACAAATATTTCAAGCATGGGCATTAATGTCATTCTAGCTTGCCAATATACCAAAACACTTGTTCCCAAAATAAGTGTCCAGGCTGTTCTTAAAAATATCTAAACTTGTACTTGCTTTAATGTAATTTGGTAGTCTGTTCCATGCATCAGCTACTCTGTCAGAGAAACAGTTAGTACACTTCTCATTCCTGTAGAATCTTCTACATAGGTTGTCTGATGATTCTCTAGTCCTTTTGGATAACCCCAAACATTCCCAGAGGTAGAGGTCTCTAAATGCCCTATATACCTGAATAAGATCTCCTCTTAGATATCTGTAAGAGACACTGTACAAGTTCAGATATTTTAGTATTTCATGATAACTTAAATTTTTATGTCCATGGATGCCCTTGG